>NW_004955453.1:2290304-2391623 GCF_000276665.1 Chinchilla lanigera | reverse complement strand
GGAGAAGGAGAAGGAGAAGGAGAAGGAGAAGGAGAAGGAGAAGGAGAAGGAGAAGGAGAAGGAGAAGGAGAAGGAGAAGGAGAAGAAAGATAAAAATATTTATTCCATTAAGAGAGTCCCTAGAGAAAGCATGAACTGGCTTTGACCTGCTTCTGGTAGATCTGGAAGTACAAAGACCAACACTGAGAGAAAAAGGATTGAGTCCCAAGAGATTCGCGCATCTTTCGGGATTTCGTTGTGGTCAGAGACGATCTTGGTGTACAGCAGTGATTCAGAGGCTGGATGTAGCACATTTGTTGGGTCTGAGAAGAGCAGCGCACTGCAAGGTCAGGGTCGCGGGAGACTTAGCGAGCAAGAAGCGCGCCTGCGCCTGCGCGGGTCAGGGCGGGGGAGAGACGTGGTGGACTCAGGACACAAAACAGTGCAGCGACGTGTTTCTAACATGTAGCGGACTCTGGGAAGACAAAACGTGTTTGAGAAGAAAAAAAACTCGTAAAAAGACTAGAACTGCAAAAACTAAATTCTTGGTATAACTTAGGCTCTATTATAAAAGTCTTACCTTGGACCGGGTGCGGGGGGTGGGGGGGATGCTCACCAGAGTGGAGAAGTCCCCTTAGGCCTTGAGGGGTGGAGGGGTATCTAACATTTTAGGGGAAGGGAACAGGAGGGGGGGAGTCAAAGGTTATGCACAGTTAACATGTTGACTCACCGTTTGGCTCTTCCATGGCCTGTGAAATCACGCAAGGTGTTGGGAAGTTTACCAAGTAGGGGATGGAGCGCTCCTTTACTGCCGCCCATAAAAGGTGGCAGAGATAACACAATCTCTGCAAGTTGCTGTGCTGTCATGGTAGATAAACTTGTCTGCTATTTAAGCTTTAGTTGAATCCTCCTATTTAACTGGATATCGAAAGGGCAGTGGTTTGGTTTGTGTTAATCACATCCTAGTCGCTGAGTAGGCATGGGAGGGAGGACTGACTCTCCCTTCTTGATAGGAGATTGAATACAGCCTAAAGGGACAAGGGCCAGAGTAGGTCTGACTTAGTAAGCTTGGCTCCAGCTATAAATGAAGGGGGAGGGAAGGGAATGTGGCATGGCCCTCAGGAGGGAGGACTTCACAACTGCCATCAGCAGGTGTACGTGCCACAGGCTTCAAGTGTAGTAGAGTGGTAGGGGGACAAGCCTGGCCTTTCCAGCCTCTTAGATGAGCCATAGAGTAGCCAGTGATGGCGAACCTTTCAGAGCTTTCAATGAAACAAACAGCCTGCTGGGGCATGTGTGCTGTAGGTTCATTACCACTAGACTGGGCCAAGACACAGCTACTGTGACGGGCCAGAGGACTTCCTGGGGCCTGGAGCCTGTGGCCTGGTTGGAAGGAGAGGGGGCTTGCCCTGGGAAGTGTTTGGGCTGCTCTTGGCAGTCCCAGCCCTGTTCAGGTTAGAGTCTGGCAGAAGTCACTGTTGAAGTAAGTCTTGTGTACTGTGCCTTGTTGGATTTGTTCTGTGTCTCACAGCTAAGGTACTCAAGGTCTTGCTTTGCCCAGGATAGTTCAGATTTTAGTACTGAAGGTTTTGTGCCATAAGGACCCTCACCTGTGGACAAAACTCCGCCCTGCCCGCAATATTCTTTGGAGACATATAAAACCCTTTGGGAGCCTTTCAAGGGTTAATGTGGTCATTAACAGTCTGAAGTAGGAGAGAATGTATGTACTTACTCACTGCTCTATTTCTACTAAGTGGAACTGTCATGGTGTGTGACTGCCCATGTATGTGCACGTGCCTGCATGCCTGTGTGAATATACATGCGTGTGTGAACACAAACATGCATGTGCCTCTGCTTTTATTCTGGAAAATTCACATGTTACCTGGATTCTCTATCTCAAGGAAATCCCACAGGTGACCCTGTAAACACGAAGCCTTCCTCCTTTGGAAAGGAGTAAGGAGGGGATGTATGTATTGTGTTTAATGCTCTCAAGCTTACTGGTAACAGGCTGACCAAAATTTATAGGAAGAAATGAGGGCTAGTGGTGCATTTCATCCTACAATAGAAACTCACACAGTAGTAATTTTTTATTTCATACATATTTAATCATGGTTTTTTTTTTTTTTCTTGGTCTTTTTGAGATGGAGTCTTGCTATGCAGTTCAGGCTGACCTTGAGCTTGCTTTGTAGCCCAGGCTGGCTTTGAACTTGCAGCAATTCTTCTGCCTCAGCCTCCCAAGTGCTGGAATTACAGTCATGCACCACACAAAGCCTTAAGAGGAAGATGTCTAATTCAGAGCTTAACCTATATAGTCACCAAAGAAGATGAGCAACAATTAACTTGAAGTTTCTTTTCTGGCTCTAGGAATTTGAAGCTTATGTTAATGCTTCTGGAGAACATGGAATTGTGGTTTTCTCTTTGGGATCCATGGTCTCAGAGATTCCAGAGAAGAAAGCTATGGCCATTGCTGAGGGTTTGGGCAAAATACCTCAAACGGTGAGAAAACTCTACACGGCTCATTCATATCTGTCTTCATAGGAATTATGACCCTGACTTTCTGTATCCAAATGAATCCTCTTAAATTCCTCTTGGAACTTTGCATTGGGTATTCCCTGCCACTTCTCAGCTACTAATCTAAAGTTGTTTCCCCTTTTTAAGTTTAACTCTCAGCTACTATTTAACCATGGCCCACTTCACCCTGAAGTCTCACTTTATCTGAGAAACCCTAAAGTGTGAGGGAGAATCTAGTTAAAAATAACAAACATGATATTGGTTCCTCCTATATTTAATGAGAATGTCTCCAAAACCTGTTCATTGGGACACTGGATTTATTTCACATTTTTGCTTGTATAGTTCTGCATCCAGTTGCTTTATTAACTAAACTTTCCCTGGAAGCACAGAAAAGTGAAAAAATTCTAAGACCACAGCTTGGTGGCTTTACATATTCACATAGCAAGCACACCCCGGTCACTAAACCTCTGGGGCAAGATGCAGAATACTGCGAGCCCAAAAGGCCATCTTAATTCCTAACCCACCTGCTCTGGCAGGTTCATTTGGAGAACTCATCATTCTAGCTGCTGTAGATTAAAAAAAAAAAAATCACATCGTGGTCTTTTGTTAAACTGTTCTTTTTGTTCTTGCAAGGTCCTGTGGCGCTACACTGGAACTCCGCCATCAAATCTTGCAAAGAATACAATACTTGTCAAGTGGTTACCCCAAAATGATCTGCTTGGTATGTTGGGAGAATGTGATGGGTAGGTCAAACCAGGTTAAATAAAGAAATGGCTTAGAAAAAAAAAAAAGAAATCAAACAATAAAAGAAATGGCTTAGGGATAGCTAATCTAAAGGATCATTTAGCTTGACAATGCCCTGACCAGCTTGTCCGCACCATGGCCAGCTTGTCCCACATGGCTTTTTATCTGTGAGGTCTGCTTTTCCCTGCACACTTCTACAAGGGCCTTGTGGGGATAACACTGAGCTTGGCTAGAAGATTCTGCCACTTGACCGCCTGCATCCCTCCCTGTTTTGCTTCTCAGGTCACCCGAAGACTCGGGCATTTATCACCCATGCTGGCTCCCACGGCATTTATGAAGGGATCTGCAACGGTGTCCCCATGGTCATGATGCCCTTGTTTGGAGATCAGATGGACAACGCAAAGCGCATGGAGACACGGGGAGCTGGTGTGAACCTGAACGTCCTTGAAATGACTGCCGATGACTTAGAAGACGCTCTAAAAAAAGTCATCTATGACAAAAGGTAAGAGAAAAGCAAAAGAAGACTGCTACCTGCATTTCCCCTTCCCCGCCCTTCCGTCTCCTCTCCCTTCCCTCCTCCTCTTTCTTAATAAAGAACATTTATTAAGTCTATGTGTTTTCTGCACATTATAGAAACACATTGCCCTACCAAGTTTAGAAAATCTGGTAGCCTTCCTAGCGGGGAGCAAGCACCAAGGGAGGATTGTCCACTGCTCTGTGTGTCCCAGGCATTGACATAACTCTCTTGGTCCTCAGCTACAAGGAGAACATCATGCGCCTCTCCAGCCTACACAAGGACCGTCCCATAGAGCCGCTGGACCTGGCGGTGTTCTGGGTGGAGTTCGTGATGAGGCACAAGGGGGCGCCACACCTGCGCCCTGCAGCCCATGACCTCACTTGGTACCAGTACCACTCCTTGGATGTAATTGGCTTCCTCCTGGCCATAGTACTGTTTGTGGCCTTCGTCGCCTTTAAGTGTTGTGCCTACGGCTTCCGGAAATGCTTTGGGAAAAAGGGGAGAGGGAAGAAAGCCCACAAATCCAAGACACACTGAGAAGTGGGTGGGGGAAAAGGAAAAAGTTTGTTCAATTCTCTAATCAAATGCAAACTTGAAAGCAGAGTCAGTGTTAAATTCTTTTCATTCTCAATAAAGAAATCCTTTGTGAAAAGTTAGACATCCTTGAAGTATTTTTAAAAAATAAAAATAATCTAATCCCTGGTCACTCCTGGAGGCAAGGGAATTTGAATATGGATTCTGACTCGCCAGTGTCTTGAGTCCATGCTACCCTTGTTTGTCAAATGACATAAAAAGAGCGATGGCACCCTGCACTGTTTTTTGACTCAGGAAAGTCGCCTGTTTGGGCATGCAGGATTCAGAGGTGCTCCCGAGATTCTCCTCGCTTCAGTGATGGCTTTAAGGTCATTGATTTTTTGTAGTGCCTAGCAGTGATGGTTGGTCTCCCTTGCGATCATGCTTCGTAGGTGTTGCTCTGTGTGTTTGGAGGGAAAACTTCGTACCTTTAGCATGTACGTGATGCGAACGAATGGGCTGGAGTCCTTGAAAACAACATGATTTCCAACTTTGGGGGAAAAATTAATGGATGATGTATTTGAGATGATAGTAATCGCTTGTGTCAAATGGATTGGAGTTTGATAAAAACTGAAGTATAATGCTGGGGTAGTATTTTTTTCTGCTGTTTCCCAGAAGTAAAATTTTACTAATAAATTCACATAAATTATATTTCCAAGGTGTTTTTCTCTTGATTGGTGTTGCATTTATTTACATATTCTTACATTGCATTTTCTGATTATGAAAGTAAAACATTACAGGAAATTTGAAAAGTCATGCACATATAGTACATGTGTGCACACATACACACACACACACACACACAGAAAGAAGTCACCAGTAATCACACTGCCCAGAAATAGCTACTGTTACTAGTAGACTTTGCATTTTGACTGTTACCCCAAAGCACATGTGCTGAGCTCTCGGTCCCCAGCCCATAGGACCAGTGGGAGGTGGTGGAACCCTTAGGTGATGGGGCCTACTGGGAAGAAGTTAAGTCACCAGGGTGTGCCCTTGGAGGGCACATTGGGACACTAGCCCCTTCCTTTCTCTCTGCTTCCCAGCTACCATGAAGTTATCAGCTTCTATTGCACTGTGTTCCTACTACCATGTGCTGCCTCCCCACAGGCCCAAAAATAACAGGGCCAAATGGTTATGGACTAAATCCTTTGATTTCTGTCAGGTATTTGTCATACTTAGGGAAATCTTATGAACACAGCTACTACTTTGAAAAGTACATTTACTTATAAATACTGTAGGTGTAGTGTGTGATGTGAGGTGTGTGTGTCTGTAGGGTGGGGGGTTGTACACCTGTAATCTCAGCTCTATGAGAGGCTGAGGCAGGAGGACTGCAAGTTTGAGTCCAGCCTGGCAAACTTAGTGATTTAGTGAGACTGTCTCAAAATAAAAAATAAAAAATAAAAAATGTTAGAGATGTAGGTCAGTGGGAAGGCCCCTGATTCAATCCCCAGTAATACACACACACACACACACACACACACACACACACACACACACTGCATTACTATAGCAAAATACTTTAGGCAACTAACTTGTAAAGAGAAAAGGTTTATTTACTTCACAATTTTAGAGATTCAAAGCATGGTGCCTGTATTTGCTCAGTTCTTTTAAGGTAGCAACAAGTGGCCCCTCATGACAGGAGACTATAGGAGCAAACAAGGGATTATCTTGACTTGTATCATTGGAAGGGGTCCTCATTTTCTGATTTAAAGCATCTGTGTCCTTTTTATTGACATTCACCTCTATAGCAACACATATATCTTGGCCATACCCTTACATGTTTCTTTATTCCTTTCCTGACCAGGCTTTGAATTTTAAATCTCTGTGTCCTGCTCCCTTGCTCCTGATTCTCATGGTAAATGTGGATAAAGGCAGACAGTGACATCTGTTCCATAGTTGGAAGGATTTGCTATTTTGAGATTTTCTCCACCAGATAAATTAGCCTATCACCATTAAGGTCAGCTTTCCACAGAGTCAAGGAATGGGGCCAAATTCTTTGCCACGGTGTGAAAAGGTGGTCCTTTCTCCAGTTCACCAATGGTGTCCTCACTTCCATCTGAAACATCTACATAACTGTGAGGAACCACTCAGACTGCTTCAAAGCTCAGGGGGGGATCTAAGGACCCCTGAGGATGCGACCCTGCTTGTCTAGTGCAGGTGCACAGTGGGAAACAGTTATGTAACCATGACTTAACACAAGTAAACACACATGCGCTGGTTATGGCGCTATGTAAGAATGTAAAGATGGTATAACACCTGTTTAAGAATTATACATTAAAGACACAGGTGGCTCCTGCTCTGGCTCTTGATTTTGCACTCTTGCACTCTTGTGCTCTGCTCTGCTCCATGCTGCCTGCTGTTGCTGATATCTTGCGCATGTGTGTTCTTTAACCTTGGGAACTCATCTGTGGAAATCTCCCTTGGGCCCCCCAAATGGGTGGACAATAGCCTTCCTGTCCACATTTCTACTAGTATTCTGGTCATCTGAGCCCTGGCCAGAGTCACCCATAATGCTCTGCTGACAATACTTTCAGCTTCCCTGCCAGGTCCTCCAAACTCACCCAACCTTTTCACCTTAACTATTTCTAAAGGCTCCCCCACATCTGTAGGTATAACTTTAGTTAGCTTCACATTGCCACATTGGAATAGCTGAGGCAACTAATGCAGAAAAGGAGAAGGTTTATTTAGCTTATGCATTTAAACTCACAGGAGTCTACAAATACAGTACCTACTTATTCCCCAGTTATCTCCCACAAAAGCAGAAGTGGGGAGCTCAATAGAATAGTGCCACCTAAAAGATTTGTGAATGGCTTGCTTGTGCATCCAACATGACTGTCATAACCAGAGAAAAATAAGGGCATTTTCATTTTTGAAAACCAGTAAGAGCCCATGTTTTCTTTAATCTTACTACCCTAGTGTTTTCTCTAGATAGCATGGTCAAAGATATTGAACTTTTTGCTGTGGCTTTTATTATACTCTCTCTCTGCCTGCGGTTTATAAAAATGGTCCCTTTCTCCACACCTCAGGTAACCACATCCTTCCCCATGGGATTTTGCTGCTCTGCTCTTCAGGAGGCTGCACCAATTTCCCAACCTTTGGAGCCCTGGTTGGCTTGTGATAGCCTTGACCAATAGCAGGAGCAAGTGATGAATGCCGGTTCTGAGTTGAGGCCCTAGGAAGCCCTCGGGTGTCTATGCACTCTCTTGGAATCCTGCTGTCAGGAACCTCAATCACCTTGTCACTTCAGTGAACAGCTTGCTAACAGCCAGCCCTCAGCTGGTTGACTATAGGCACATGAGTGACTCCTGCTGTGCTTGACTGAATATGGCCCCGGTCAGCAGAACCACAAACTGCTAACCCATGCACTAATGGACAATAATAACTGCTTGTTTTCAGTCATGAAGTCTGGGAGTGATTTGTTACACAGCAATTGCTAACTGACACATACATTTCTGATTTTAAATCCATGGTCTTTCATGTGTCAAATTGAAAGACCCACAGAGGACACAGATGTGCCTAACCCACACTGTATGCCCCACAGACATGGAGAGCCATGACTAGCTGCACATAGTAGGCATGTAGTGAGTCTATGTGGAATTCTTCTGAACTACAACCATGCTACTTGAGCAGTCCCTGAAAGACATAAGAAGGCCCAGTGGGGAGTGGGAGATGGCAGTGCAGAAAGGCTGTGAGAAGAGTGGCACATGGTAATTGTCTTACTGTGTCTAATCTGTATTGACCAATGGAGTCTCCAAGGGCAGAACTAGGAATAATGTGGGACTTTAGTGGGAAAGATTTGGACAGGAAGTTCATTTTCTAGCTACCCAAAGTCCATGAATGGGCTTCTACTAAGGGGAATGAGTTCCCTGGTGTTAGAGGTGACCAGGCAGAGGCTGAAGAACTCTACCTTTGCAGGATGGGCAAGTTTTAAATGGGAGTTCTACTGAAGGAGCCTTGGACTGACGTGGCTCAGGCTCTCAATTTATTGACCTGTAATGCTCAGAAAGTTTCCTCAAATGCTATTTCATCCTGCAAACTACTGATCCAGACCTTCTGTCTTAGCTGCAAGTGATAGGGAAATACTTTGGACCCCATTTTTGGTTTAAGGAGGCAAGGGTACTGCTCTCCTGCCTGTCCTTGTGCTTTCTTATCTTTCTTATCTTCTAAGCGTCCCCCATACCACACATATCCAATCTTTGGCAAGGAGAGATCTTTCCCTCCAACCTCTCTGCCATCCCCTTCTCCTCCAAACTGACCTCACCTCCCCATCTCGAGCTCCATCCCCCTGGGTTGTGGTTGTGAATCACCACACTCCTCACAAACAGGCCACAAACAGGCCACAATATGTAGCACACATATGATAACAGACAAGTTTAATGACAACATGATGTGGAGTTTTATCCCAGGGCCCTGTGTACTCTGAAGCCCTGGTTGATAGAGACTCAGGGAGGCAGTTGGATCTCAAAGTTCCAAAGGCCTGGGACCTAACGGTGGTGATTCTAATGAAACTCTCCCACCCTGCCAGAAGACCTGCTCCTCATGAGAATAACAGCAGAGAAGCCCAACTATCTCACTTGGACAACTGGTCCTGCCAGTGCTCAGATCTCCTTCGATGTGTATTAGGCAAAGGACAGAGCTTTCTCTTGTGCTGTATTCTTGTTCCATCCAGAGGAGACCTCTGAAGAAAGGTCAGTATTTTGGTCCCAAAGTAAGTCTTTAAGGATTCCCAAGAAGGGAAAAGTGCAGGATGGTGAAAGGCCCTGGACCTTAAGGATAGAGAAACTTGGGACAGGAAGAGAAGGGGTCCTAGAGCTGTTGCTTTCATCTTGATATCTGTGCTGGTGTTTGTCACCCTTTGAGAAGGCATGGATGCTCAGAGAGCCCTTGTGAGGAGGGAGAGAGCGGCTTCATTAGTCCTGATCTTTCAGTGTCTAGAAAAGAGAGATGGGCTCTTGCATTCATCTTCTTTTGCTGTGTAACAGACGGCCACTAACCCAGGGGCTTACAAAGGGCTCCCAGTCATCCCCTCACAGTTTCTGAGGGCTGGCAGTCTGGATGTAGGTCAGCTCAGTCCTTTGCTCAGGGTCTTAGAGGTTGAAGTCGAGGTCTCAGCTGGGCCACATTCCTTTCTGGAGCTCAGGGTCCTCTTCTAAGCCCATGTGGTTGTTGGCAGAATTGAGTTCTTAATGGTTTTACAGCAGAGGTCCCCAACTCCTCACCCCATGGCCCCTTCATGGGCATTTGTATCTTGGTTGTTTTTAATGTCTGTCCCCAGTCTGCTAAGACAGAGTCTTAATTAATAATATAATCATAGGAGTGACTTCCCATCAATTTTGCCATACAGTGTCACCTACTCAAGGGAGGGACTTCCCACAGATGTTGCCATATAATGTTATCCAGTCAAGATGGGACACGTTGTCACTTTTTCCTTATTCTTCTGGTTAGAATCAAGTCACAGGTGCTGCCCATACTCTAGGGGAAGGGTTTAAACAACAACGTGAATCAGTGGGGGGTCACCTTGCTGTGTGGCCACACTGAGTATTTTACAAATCTCACCTGTCTCTGGAGAGCTTGAAGAGGAGATGGCAGAAGTAGCGACAGACTTGAGTGCAGATGCGTTGGAGGAAACAGAGGACCTGCGACCTCCTGAATCAGATGGTAAGGAAGTTACCACATGCCTGCATCCCGGCCCCTCCTCAGCACTCCCTCCTTGAAGGCAGTCAGTCCCAGTCTAGGTCTCAGTTTCTCCATCCACACAAGGGAAGCTGGAGCCATGCCGGTGTAGGGGAGGCCAGGGGCACGTCCTGTGAGTGTAACCTGTGTCATCTTTATTTCAGGTACCTTCCAACAAGTCACCAACCTCCTGAACATCATGGACAATGAGTCTGCAAAGTTGGACGTGGATGGGGCAGGGCCAGACATGCGGAAGACACTGGCCTCAGTGATAATCACAGATAAAGCCACCTCGGAGCCTTCTACAGTGATGAACGCTCTCCTCCACTGCCTGCAGGTGCCGGAGGTAGGACCACCTCACCCTAGGCAGCACCCTCCTCAGAGCTCAGCAGCTTTGGCTGCGAGTACATCCGCCCACTGCCCAGCACACACAACCATCACAGACTAGGGCAGATGGCTGGATGCAGAGATGGGCTACACTGGGCGGTGCTTCCCCCAGTGGGCCTTGGGCATTCACATTAAAAACTCCCTTGTACTGGGAGTCACTTGGATGTACTGTGGGCTCTGGACTGGTTGATGTCTCGGTCTTTTCAGGTTGCTCTAACAGTACCGCAGACCCTGTGGATTAAACAACAGGAACGTATTTTCTCACAATTCTGGAGCCAGAATTCCACAGTGAAGGTGCCAACAGATTTGGATTTTGCAGAGGGCACTTTAGCTTGCTGACAGCTGGACGTTCACTGTCCTCACAAGGCTTTTCCTCTGTGCAGGCGCAGAGAGACAGACAACTCTCTTCTGCCTGCACCTCCTTTATGAGGACATCAATCCCATTGGATTAAGGCCACACTCTTATGACCTCATTTAATCCCAGTTACTTCCCAAAGGTCCATTTCCAAGTATCATGCAACTTGAGGTTGGGCTGCAGCATATGTATTTTGCGAGAGCACATTTCAGTCCTGTTTGTTTTTGTTTTGCTTTTGCATTGGAAAAGCATGCACATGGGCAACTTCTGTACTGTCTCTAAGAGTTGGTTCACCCTGGGAAGGCAGTCTGTCCAGGATCAGTAGTTCCCAAGAATCAAAGATTCAGAAACTACGGAAAATAATAAATGATTAATACCTAGGCTTCAAGCAGAGATTAGTGGCAATAAACAGACAGCAGACAAGTAGGCATGTTTTTAAAAATTAATATGCATCAAAGATTTTTTATTCATTCCTTAATTAGCAAAGAACCAGTAAAACGTTAAAAGCTGTACAAATGAGAATTTGACCTATACAGATATATATTCTTTACTGGACAAATCCATTTGCATTCTCCTGAATGGGAATCATTTTCACTGCTAGGAATGTTTAGAATTTTTCTACAGTTTGACTTCTATCCTTATAAAATTGTAAAATAGGCTAGGCAATCAAAACCAGGCAAAGACACAGACCCTTACAGAGCCTGAGAGTTCCAGAGCACCTGCCACGCAGTACCAAACACTTTCTGAAAGA
The DNA here is from genome assembly GCF_000276665.1 of Chinchilla lanigera. Classification (NCBI taxonomy): domain Eukaryota; kingdom Metazoa; phylum Chordata; class Mammalia; order Rodentia; family Chinchillidae; genus Chinchilla; species Chinchilla lanigera. Next base: position 2,380,133 of record NW_004955453.1, on the reverse strand, counting down.
CCACCCAGTGATCACTTTTGCCACTTTCCAAGCTTTTCATACCTTTTCTCTTGTGATCATAAGTATTCTCTAAAAACACTTCCTCATTTATTTCCTTCCCTTCCTCCTCCTTCCTTCCCTCTCCCTCCCTTTCTTCCTCCTCACTCTTCTTTCCTGCTTTCTTTCATCCTTCCTTTTTTCTTTTTCTTCTTCTGATTAACACATAATTGTACATATTTCCAGGGTAAAATATGATGTTCCAATTTCTGTATACATTGTACAATAATCAAATTGACTAATTAGCATATTCATCACCTTAAAGTTATCATTTCTTTAAGATGAGCACATTCAAAATCCTCTCATACAGTTCTTTTGAGCTATACAATGCATTATTGCTAGCTATATCCACCCTCCTGTGCACAAGAGCACCAGGACATTGTCCTCCTCTTGAGCTCTACCTTTGCACCCTTGACCAGCCCCTCCTCCACCTCTTTTCTTACTCTTCTCTTGAGATCTGGTAGCCACCATTTGACTCTTAACTTCTCAGAAAGCAGCTCTTAGCTTCCACATGTGATTGAGATCATGCAGTATCTGCCTTTCTGTGCCTGAGTTACTTCACTTAGGGCAATGTCCACCTGGCCCATCTATGTGATTGATGGAGACCACTATGAAGCAGCCCTCAGCAGGACTTAAATTAACCAATGGGCTTTTCATGTTTACTTGTGAATATGTTCAAGGCCTAGGCTCCTTGTCTGGAGATAGGTGATGGACTCATAGTAAGTGAACCTCTGTGAGTCATTTATCCCTACTGAGGCCTGTAATGGCTGATGACGTTGGAAAACCTCAAAGGATAAGACAAGATCATAGCTAAGGACAGCTGGATCCAACCTCAACTAGATAAAGACTGTAGCCTCAGGCATCTCACTCCTGGGAGGATTAATTTCATACCTGACTTGGAGAAGTCCTTGAATGGTTCCTCCCTTCTTGAGTCCTCCCCTCCCTTCTTCTGATAGCTAAGTAAACATGGGCCACCCAGAGAAGGTCTTAGTCTTAGCCCTGAAAGAATCTTAAATTCTGTGAAAGGGCTTTGATACTCCTGGAGTCCTGAAATCATTCCATTTGCCTCTTTTTATTTAGCCTTCACCATACACTTGTTCAGGAGATCGCAGACCTGATCAGCCTGCAATAATTTAGGGATATTATTAACCGGATATGTGGTCACAAATAGGATTTCATCCTTTTATGCCTAAATAATATTCTATTTCATATACAGACCATATTTCCTTATGCATTCATCTGCTGATTGGCATCTAGCTCAACTCTATTTCTTGGGTATTATGAAACTGTTCATTGAAGATTGACCTTGATCATAAAAGATCTGGTCTTGTAACTTGCCTAGCTATTTATGTAAGGTGCAGTCAGAGTGTTAATTAAGCATTTAGGCCTTCTTAAATGTGCTTTGGCAACCTAGAGCATGCATTCTCAATGAAGTGTTATTGCCCTCAAGAGGAAGGAAGAAAATTGTACTTCTTAGTGTGTAAAACACAGATATGCATACAAGCACATGTACAGTATAATTGTGCTACTAAAATTTAATTGGGGGAGAAATTGGGGAAAATGTCTACAAAGTCTCCTTGGAAAGCAACAATAAAATCACAATAAAGGCTGAGAAACACTGGTCTAGAGCCATGCAACACAGAGTAGCTACTAAGGCTGCAGAATTAACTTCTGTCTGGGAGTTACCAAAAGGAATCTCTGACCAAATCTTACCATCATTTATTATTTGCTGTCCCACTACTAGTTAACCAAAACTAAGATTTCTGTAGTGGATTTTGCCAGCAGAACTTGTAAACTGGAGTGAATTCCTCTTTCTGGGGTCCCCACATCTGCCAAGGTTTCTGGACCTCCTACCGTTTCCCCTGAGGGCTTGGCAGGCAGCAGCAGTACTTGCGCATAGACTCTCTCTTCCTTAAGAGTGGCTTGTCACACCTGAGCAAGTCAGAGCCATATGCAGACGGCACTATCCAGGTACAGTCTCGGGTGCATAACCTGTCTGTACACCTTGACTGTAAGCCAGGTCACTTTAAATGGTGGTAAGTACTGCCCATGTAGAATCAAAAGAGAAAAAGAGACAGGATTCCTGGTCTGAGACACTCCCTTCCCAGGGTAAAGGGCAGGGCAAGTCTGCTTTCCTGTGCTTTCAAGATGATTGGTGTCAAGGACTGTGTGTGTGATCCGTCTGACACCTACCTTGCTTCACACCAACTGAAACAGGAAAGAGAAGATTGATTTGCAAGTCACATCAATAGGGCCAGTAGGAGGCATGGGAGGGACAGAGGAGGAAATGAAGATAGAGAAGTCTACATCTAAGATGTGGTGGGTGGAGAATGGTGGTCACCTTTGCTAGACAGGAAGGGGAGGTTGGGAAGAAGACTTACGGTGCTGGGGAGGTCTATCCCAGACCCTGCGGCCCAGCCGACAGTCTTCTCACCCTCCGTATTTGTTTCCCAGATTTCCACTCAGCGCAAGGTCACCATTTACAACATTCTCCAGGAAATCATCCAGCAGGTGGGGGAGCTGGAGGAGCAGTGCGTGCAGAGGCTGGTCACCGTCGCCTCCAAGGAGATGAGGGAGCACTCGGAGGTAGCGGGGCCCAGGCTCCGTCATGCCCTCCCTTTGTCAGTCTGGGAGCTGGGCTGCTGGAGGGCCTGGGAAGCCCAACACCCTTGCATGCTCACCTCCCCTGCTGAGTCCAAGGAAGTCAAGGGGGTGGAGCCAGCGTGGGGTTAGGGGAGGTTATGGAGGCCAAGTTGATGGTGGCACCACACACGCCCCTGCAGGCGGAGGGCTACACGACGGCAGAGGTGGCCAGTGACACCCTGGTGGCTCTGTCCCGAAACCACTTCAACTTGGTCATGTATGAGCTGCAGCACCACCTCAAGCCCCTCAACCTCTGTGATGAATTTGTCATTGTCACCTTGGCCAAGCTGGCCAATGGCAACGGTAGGGCTTCGAGGTCCCCACCCCGGCTTCTGCCCCGTCAGTTCAGCTTGGCGCTGTCCCGTTCTCCATCTCACTCTGTCTCTGCCTGTCTCTACCTTCCCTTTCTGCTTCTGTCTCTCCTTCCTCCCTTTCATCTCCATATGTCTCTGTCTGTCGCCGCTGTCCCAATTCTGTTTTTGCCTCTCACTTTGGTCTCTTTATTTTCTCTCTCTCACTCCTCCCCTCCTCTTCCCCTCTCTGTCTCCTCTGCTTATGTTGTTTTCTGCCTTCCCACCTCCAGTTTTCTTTTTATTTCTAATCTCTCTCCCTCTCTCTCCTTTCATTCCACAACCCTGAGCTGAGCTCCTGCTCCGTGCGGACCTTGTGAGGGACCCTGGGCCACAGCACGGCCCCTGTGCTCAGAAGGGGCCATAAACGAGTAGATAAGAAGCCCCATGTTTATAGTGTGAGATGATGAGGATAAAGAGAACAGCCTGAGCTCAGGGTATGGGGAGACTGTCAGGTCTGCAGGGCCCTTGGTGAGATGGCCATATTGGAGCCATGATGGGTGATGGGAGGGAGGCTGGTGCACAGTGAACAGCTGTGAGGTGGGCCTGGCTGGTGAAGCACATGTGGAGGAAGGTGCAGAGGAAGCGAGTGGCTGGGGGCGTGGTGGGCTTTCCTGAAACAGGAGTGCTGGGAGAGAGCCAGAGGGCTCCAATGCACAATCTGGTTTGATGAGATGTCCAGCAGAGAGGCCCGATGGGCGGTAAGTAAGCAGAGCTCAGAGGATATGGGCTTTACTGGGCAGTCTCAGACCGCAGGGGTGTTCAGGCCAGTGACACCTGGGGGAGGAAGTAGAGGAGATGGGGGCCCAACTTGGAGTAGTCTTAGGAGAGAGAGGCAGGGTGGTGTCCTGAGGCCGGAGGAGGAAGGACTGGTGCTTTTCACTTAGGATGGGGCCCTGGCTCGACGGAGTTGTCATGGGTTGGGAATACGGCATTTAAAATACAGACTCCGTTGCAGCTCCCATTGCACGGTACTGCAGGGCCCTGGCCCCTGTCCTTGGCCGTGGTCAGGGTTGCAGGAGCCGTGGCTCTGCCTGGGCTGCCTGGCACCGCCACAGAGTATCTTATGCAAATCACTGGCCTGGGAGAAAAATCCGAATTCAAACTTGGAAATGTGGTCTCCGGTGAATCCAGATCACTCTGATGGCAGTGTCGTCAGACACTATAAACCAGGATGCCGTGCCACTCAGGAAGCAAGGTGCCTACTGTGCGCGGTTCTGCCAAGGGCACCAGCAAGATGAGGCTGGAGAAGAGGGACAGGGGACAGTCTCCCTGTGTGCTGGAGTAGAGGCCCGGCTGGGACCGAAAGAGAAAAGGGTTGCAGCTGGGGGGATCCAGGCCTGGGACGCTGCCACCAGAGAGCCCGGAGAGAGGGACCCAGCCAGCCAGGCAGACTGTATTATTTTATGACTGAAGTCCATGTTGTTTCATGGCAATCAGGCCTGAAGAGCGAGCGTGCCAGGCTTGGAGAGGGGCGGCCCCTGCCAGAGGGTGGGTCTTTCCCCGTTTCTCTTCCCTCCAGCTCCACTTCCTCCTGGCTCTCTTCCACCACCGGTCTAAAGCCTTCTCTCTCTTCGCGACCTGCCAGCCCCTTCCCGGGGCGGCTCCCTCTTCCCCAGACTCCCTCTGGCGCCCCGTGCAAGCTCCTGCGTCTCTCCTCTTCTCTCTCCATCCTTTCCCCTTCACCCGCTTCGGGCTCATGCTTGCCAGCCTTGACTGGCTCCTACCCTACTTCCGGTGACCCTAGCCAGGGGGCAGTGCTCCCCAGCTCCGGGCTGTCAGAGGTCTGGAGGCGGTGGGTAGAGGGCTTGTCCTCTGTGGCTGTCCTGGCTCACCTGCCTTCGCCCTGAAGGTGCTCTGTGACTTCTTCCCCACCCCACAGTATTTGAGTTCATGCCATACATGGGCATCACGCTGGCTACAGTGTTCACGATGCTGAGACTTGTTGAGGAAGCCAAGATGCGCCAGGTGATCTGTGGTGGTGCGTGACCCCATGGGCCTGCACGTCGGGCCGGATCAGGGTGCAGGAGGGGAGGCAGGGTGGTGGGGTTGTTGAACGAGAGGTGTGTTGTGTATTCGTTCCTGAACATGAGCTCAGATTCCTGCTTTGTTTGGCCTCTGACTGCCTCTTGGGAGCTGTGGCGGGGTCATGTGGGTGGCTCGAAGATCCTGGCTCAGGGGGAGAAAGCCAGCACTGTGAGTCCGAGGGGCTTCCTCCGAAGCTAAGCATTTCAGGAGAGCAGAGAAGAGCCGTGGAATTCACAGGAGGGAGAGATGAGGACAAGCGTCTCTCTTTGCGGTGGGCAAGTCTCTGATGCTGTCCAAGTCTGATGAACTCACCCCCAGATTTGAGTACTTCACATTTTTCTTTTCAGTCCTGGGGACTGAACCCAGAGTCTTCACACTGAGTCGTAGCCCTAGTCCTTTTCTATTTTTATTTTTTCTCTAATTTTTATTTTGAGCCAGGAACTGGCTAAGTCGCTAATTGCCTGAGCTAGGCTCTCCGAGTGCTGAGATCACGGGTGTGCCCCCATCCCCTGCACGACTTTGCACCTTGGTAGGCCGAGAAACCCTGATGCCCGAGAAAGTGGGCCAAGTGTGTTTGCTGCCTTGTGCACTGGAACCCCAGGTTGGGGTGGGAAGTCATACTCCAGGCCCTGCCTTTGACCCTGTGTCCTCCAGGGCACATCTGTGAGCTCCCCTCTCACGTGCACACAGGTGTACCGGGGGCCCAGTGGGTGAAAGAGCAGAGCGCGAAAAACGTGGGCCGGATGTTCCGGTTCTGCTTCCGGCTCCCGGCCCCACCTGCCTCCCCCTGCTCTGTAGCCATAGAGGTCTTCTGTGAGACGGTGCAGTTTTATCTGAGGCACCTGGAGGACAGCACATACCCCGTGATGACCGAGGAGCAGTTTGCTACGAAGCTGTTCCCCGTGTACCGCTTCATGGTGACCGTGTGGCTAAGACATCCCAGCCCCGAGGTGAGATGCACCCTCTGGAGCTCCCTGGGCGATGGGGCTGGAGATGCTCAGGGACCTCAGAGGGCCCAAGGCCTGATGGGTGGCACCTGGGGACCCACGGGACTTGCCTTGTGAGCCAGGTCTGATACAGCCCCCGCTGTGAGGTGCAGATCGCCACACTTCTGACGGTGCTGTGACGGGCAGGGCGATCTCTGGGCGGCTCGCGTCTGGGAGCCAGTTCCACACCAACTCCTCGATGTAGTACTAGTTCACAAATGAGGAAACTGAGGCATAAGGAGGTCCCCTGGCTTGGAGGTGGGGCTCGACCCATTGCGCCATCTGCAGACTTCAGGGTGAGGTCTTGACTCCCCCTCCACGGCTCCATCTGTGATGTGTCCTTGGGTTCTGTGGATGGGGCTGAGGTCCCTGACCCGGCTCGGGCTGCTGCGGCCCCATTTCCTGTGTCAGGTGAAGGTGGCGGTCTTCAAGTCCCTGAAGCCCATCCTGAGCCTCCTCCTGCCCGACGATAATCTGCGCGAGCAGGTGTATGACTACATCCCCCTGGTGCTGGCCCAGTACCAGAGCAGCCTGGAGCCGTGCTTCATCTCACAGGTGAGGGTGGATGCCACACCCTGCGTGGGAGGCTCTGGAGACCTGCGGTGTCAGCTGGTGGGGGAAGGTAGGGACGCAGCAGACCCAACATCTGCCCCGACATCCGGAACTTGCAGGGTTTGTGGGAGAAGAACTCTGTCATTCATGGGGAAGGGATCACATCCCCAAAGGCCTCAGAGGCTGCAGGGAGGTGGTGGCCTTTGGATTAATATCTTACAGCTGCTATAACTGAGACCACAGGGTCTTGACTAATTACATCTATACAGACCCTATTTCCTAATGAGGTCGCATTCTGAGTTCCAGGTAGACATGAATCAGGAGGACAGGACTGCCTTAGGCTGTGTGAGGCGAGACGCTGCAGGGCTCCAGTGGGTTGTGTGGCCTGGGCTGCTCTACATTGTAAAGGGGTCACTCACCCATGAGCAAGGCACTGACCTGGGGTATAAAAGCGAAGAACAGATGTAAGAGACTTAGGGAACCACCTGTAAATTCTGGCTAAAAAGTGGGATACATGTCCAAGTACATCCTAGGAGTGAGGGGTGGGAAGGGTCTTGAATGCTGTGCTCAGTGACCCAGCACGGCCCCTCCGGAGGTTCACTGAGCTTGGGGCCCACTTGGGCTTGGTGGGATTCAGGGTCAGGTCAGCAGGTCTGGCCAAGGCCAGGGGCTGCAGACACTGTGAGGCTGCAAAGCCCTGGTGCCTGACCTTGAGTTGGTAGGAGGTCACTTGCAACCAGGAGTCCATCCCTTGCAGGTCTTGAGACAGATTCTGGAAGCATCAGTCACCACCAACACCCCCATCCCCCAAATGCAGCTCCATCCCATGTTCATGGAACTGCACGCTCAGGTGGGGCGGCGAGCTCAGCTGTGGAGGGCATGAGCAGGGTGGGCTGCGGGAGGTGGCCTGGTCTCTAACTCACTGGCGTGCCGTCTGCCTCCTTGGGATGCAGACACAGCTGGGCTGGGCTGGGCTGTCCCTGTGCCTCTGTCCCCCTGTGACCGCCCCCTCCAGCCTCCTCACCTCTCCCTGCACAGGTGTGTAGCAAAGGCCCAGCTCTGCACCAGTACAACAACCAGAACCTGGCGGAGACCGTGCAGTGTTTCATGGCCCTGGGTGAGGATCTGAGGGTCTGTGGGGTGTCCCCCGCCTGCCCCTAGCTCTGCCACAAACCCCTGGCCACGAGGTTGACCACAGCACTCCTTCACCTACAGCTCGCTCCTACCCCAAGGAGCTGATGAAGTTCTTCTTGGGCCAGATGGAGACAGGCAAGGAGGCCACCTGCGTGGCCACGCTGTCCCTGATCAAGGCTTTGGTGAGCGCAGACGGTGAGCAAGCGTGGGGCGCGCGGGGTGGGCAAGGACGGGGTCCCCTTTCACCTCAGCCGCTGCCCTTCCCTCTTAGATAATTAGCACTGCTAGGCGAGCCAAGGGAACAAGGTCTCCGGGCTCCTTCAGATTTCCTAACCTTGAACTTAACCAGCACTGGGTTAAGGCCCACCCTCCCCGCCCCACCCTGCTGCAGCTGAACCTGCTACTAACCTCTACAGGGAAAGCAAAGCTAGATCGAAGGCCTACCAGACCATGTAGGCAAAACCCCAGAGTCCCACGGACTGATTCTCACCCTCACCCTCTGACTCTAATCTCCAAACCCAAACTCCAAAACCCGGCCTTGGTATCAACAGGAGGCCGTCGTTCTAACGGAGACACTAGCTCATATAGCACCCGTGTGAATTCAAACAAGGTGCCCTCTGGTGGTAGCATGCAACTCTGCAGGCACGTGACAGAAGCGCCTGAGGGGCTCTGGCTCAGCCTTAAAGCTACAGGCTTTCTGCAGTGTACAAATTGGGCACTTACACATGAGAGACGTTTGTCATGAATCTTTTCTTCTTAAGGAAATTCAAATTTAAATAACAATAAGATCCTTTTTATCTATCCAATGGCGGGAGATGATAAAGATTACAGCTAGAGTTGGCTTAGCCTTTCTTTTGCAAAAGACCGATAGTAAAGATGTGTTGGTCTTTATGGGAGGTACATTTTTACAATAATTGCTCAACTCTGCCATTGTACAGAAAGAACACCAATAGGCTGCTGAAGGTGACTATGTTTCAATAAAACTTTATTTACAAAAACAGGCTCTGGGCCGGATTTGGCTGATGCACTATTCTTGGTTTATCCCTCGTCTAGAGAAAAAAAGAAACCAGCCCCTTATACTTCATCGACAGGGATTTAAATTGATAAACGATTCTAGGTGCTTAATTAAATAGGGACAAGACTTTGGACTCAATATTCCAACTTTTGTCAATTGTGAAAAGGAAGCAATTGTCCAGAATAATTGGACAGAGATACTCCTTAAAGCATTGTGCTACAAGAAAATCATGAGAAACAGCCTAAATGCTTTCTGTGGGGATAAATAATAGCTATTGGCATAATGAATATTATGCAACCATTAGAAAGGGCATAGTCCATCTATACTTTCACATGGAAAAGCTGCTCTGTCCATATTAAGCAAAAATTATAGTGTGGGAATGTTTATAAACCTCTGTTACATGAAGAAAATCCAGGTTCATGTACACGTAAACTACTTTAGAAGGACACACATACTTTATTACAAGTGGTTGTCTTTTATTTTAATTTTGCAGTTATAACCAGAAATAAAGTTTTCATCTCAGAGATGCAATCTCAAAATTCATTCTGCCTTCATGCCTGATTACCTGCCACTGCCCCACCTGTCCTCATTTCCTTTTTTTTTTTTTTTTTGTGATACTATGGCTAGAACCTGGTCCTTTGCACTGAGCTACATCCCCAGCCCTTTATTTTGAGGCAAGGTCTTACTACGTTGCTAAGTTGCCTAAGCTGGGGTTGAATTTGCCAATCCTCCTGCCTCAGCCTCCCAGAGTACTGGGACTACTGGCTCTCTTCCCTGCTCCAGAATTGACTCAGTGACACCTAGTCTCAAATGCAGCCTTAACCTGAGCACCCTTACTTTCCCATTGCTAAGCCAAATACCAAACACCTCAAGTTAAAAGAGGAAAGGTTTATTTGTGGCTCATAGTCTGCAGAGGTTTCAGTCCATAGTTGCCTGGCTCCAAGGCAGGACTACATGGCAGAGGGGCATTGTAGAGGAGAAACAGTCCATGGCAGGGTAGGCAAAAAGCAGCAGCAAAAGCTGCCTCCCTTTCCCTTTCTTTTCTACCTAGGCTTCAAAAGTGTTGATTGAACAGTTTTGGTTGAACACCACAGCCAGGGTATGAATCCATTCAGGCTACATCCAGAACCATGCTAATCCAATCAGTGGACCTAGCCAGTTATCATACACTCGTACTCCATATTCACACACTCCAGATGCAGCCACCTCTGACAACCCCCACCCATGAGTGCATGAGGTTTTGAAGGGGTCTAGATACAGCAATACTAGACCTCTCTGGGACTTTCTCAGGGCCCTTTCCTCCCTCCCTGAGCCCTCCTCCTCCACACATGGCCCTGTGGTGTGCCAGGCACCATGCTGACTCATTCAGCTTACAGCAGCTTGGTGAGGGAGGCGCTATTATCATTCACAGCTCACAGAGGAGGAAGCAAAGGCACAGAGGGCTTCTGATTCACCTGAGGTCATTTGGCCAAGTGCGGGATCTGAACCTGGCCTGCCTGGCTCCTGGCCCACACTTCTGACAGCTGAGCTTGCAACCTGGTGTGCTCCGAGCAGGGTGCTTGGCTACAGGGACCTTGTGCAGAGCTCTAGCGGACAGCATCGGGGTCAAATGAGGCCCTCCCTAGGTAGCGGCCAGGGGACAAGGTGTAAAACAGTGTCCATGCCTCCCACAGGCCCTAGCAGAAGGCACTGCTGCTGTAGGGACTGGAAGGGGAGGGTGTGTCTGGGGAACCCAGAGCAGAGTGCCATAAGAAAGTGGCCCTAAGTGTTGAAGGTGTTGGAGGGGACTAACTGTGAAGTGACAGGGCCCAGCCACTTGATGTCTCGCTGAGTCACCTCCCTCCAGGCCTGCCTTCCTTTTCCAGGGCCCAGAATGAATATCAGGACCATCGGCCTGGCCATCCGGGTGGTCAAGAACTCCCTCTCTGATACCCGGTCCAAGGTAAGAGGGCGGGGATCTAAAGTGTGTGATGTGCGGCTCTGCGAGGCACCTGGCTTCCCACACGGCCCAGTAGCCTCTGTGGTTCTGCTCGGAACCCTCCTTCCATCAAGGACCTGGGGTCTGCTAGTGGGGAGCCTCAAACACCATCCGGCTGCGGGAGAGGCCAGGAGACTGGCCAGGCCACACTGTGTGGGCCTTTTCTTTGTTTTGTAGTACTTTGGGCTGAAACAAGGGCCTTAGCACGGTGCTACATCCCCAGCCGTTTTATATTTTTTGTTTTGAGATAGGATCTCCCTATGTTACTGAGTGGCCCAGGCTGGGCTCGAACTCGGGATCCTCCTGTGTCAGCTTCCCAGGGTGCTACGATTACGGGCCTGCACCACCGTGCCTGGCCTGTGCAGTGCTTTTTACTGCATATGACAAAAGTGACAGAGGGACTCAGGCTCCAGAGAAGCCCCAGGCAGCACAAAGTATAGCTTGGGGTCTGGCTGCAGAGGGAGAGAAGGGGTCTTTGGGTGGCAAGGGCAGCTGTGAGGAATTCAGGGAGGAAGTGAGGCGCTAGGACAGGAAATCAGGACAGAGCTGCGGAGAGGAGAGCGAGGCTGGCCCCGTGCATCCCCCCCACAGTGAGTCCCACTGTAAGACATGGATAAAGGGTTGGTTTTCCCCTTGAGGGCCCCTAAAGTAGGGCAGCGCCTGACAGGAGATGGGGGTACGGGGCTCTGAAAGGCACGCTGCAGAGAGGGACCCCAGATGAGGCAAAGGGTGGTGGACAGAGGAGGCGGTAAGTAGCCAGGTAGTACTTGGGGCTTTTCTCAGCCCGGAGCACCCCCGGTTCCTAGGTGTCTCACGTCACTGGAGTCGGGGTAGGGCTGAGCCCCCACCCAGAGTTTCCTGTCCCCAGCCTGCCCTCAGCCATGCCCCTTTAGGTGAGAGCAGCTATTCTCCGCATCATCGGCCAGTTGGCTCAGTCCGGCTACCAGGAGAAGATCAAAGGCTGGGGCTTGAAGTACGTGTCTGTGCAGCTGACCCTGTCCACCTACAGACTGGTGAGCAGCCCCACGGCACCCCACACAGCAGCCACTCTTTAGAAACAGTCTCCAAGGTGCTGAGCAAAGTGTACTACCCAGTGTACCTACACAGGATGACTCAAAAATTCAACAAGTGTCTCCATTTTTAAAAAATGCATTACAGTTAAAGACATATTACCATAAATCTCCATCAAAACACTTCTCTTTGCTTTCAACAGACTTACTCCTCTGTCCCTGCCATTTTCTGCAGCAGTTTTAGAAGTCTTGCCTCAAATAAAAATATTCAAAAAAAATTTCACTTTTCACAGCCATTTTAACTTTGGGGAAGAGCCAGAAGTCACAGGGTGCCAGGACTGGTAAATAAGCTGGATCGGGCATGCTATGAGGCTTTCCCAAGCCTGCATTTCTGTTGGATGGCACTCGGTGGCAGCATTTACTAATTTTTTTAAATCATGTCTTGTAAAGACACTCACAAGACTTCCAGCACTGCTTCAGGAAGTGCCAAGAGAGATGGGATAAGTGCACTGGGAGGGCAAGGGTGTATTTTAAGGGGACTTAACTGCAGTGTGTCTTTTGCTGTCGTAAGTTTTTCTTGATTTAAACATTCACGCTGTATTTGGATCATGCCTCCTATGCTAACCCTACATAGCCACTCATGCTGTAAGTACAGAGACAGAGTGAGCTGGAGGTTAGGGTAAGTGCGGTCTTACCGGCAGGAAGCCCTTGCCCAGGAGAGCATGCTGGAGACCCAGTGTCTGGGCATGGAGCCCCCGGGGTGTGGGGAGACTGTCCTCCATATCATAGCAGTCCCCTGCCAGGCTCCCAGCGGGGCTTCCTGGGTTCTGCCTTCCAGGAAAATCGCCGGGAGAACTTTTATCAGAAGGACTTGGAGGAGAAGATGGTTCACAAAGTCACCATGGACACCGTGAGGATCATAACTTCTTCTGTCAGTGGCATGACCAATGTGAGTGACTCTCTCCCCACCCCGTGGGCCACACAGCAGAGCCGTGGATCCTGTGTGCACCTTGCAAGTAGAGAGTGGAACTGAGCATGCCCAGAATTCTGCCCTTCCTGTGTTCCCTTCTCACTGCCTGGGCATCTGGGAGACTCTTCCCTTGTTTGAGCTCTTGCCCTTCAAAACTCAATTCTAGAGCCAGGTTCTTGGTGAGACTTGTCCTCCTTCACTGTATTCCCAGATGCTAGGAGTATGCCTGGCACACAGTACACAGTAGGTCTCAATATGTTTCACTTGACTTAGAGAGTCCTGAAAAAATGTTGCCTTTATTTTAAGGACCTTTCAGTTTAGTTGTGCATGTGCATGTCTGTATGTGTGTGTGCATGTGTGAGTGTGTTTAAGAAAACACTATAAACATTCAGCAAGTTCCTACGATATGAAATACGTGAAGATACATGGTACAGGGACTCACTATGACCCCATGGAGTTCACAGGTGATAGGAGAAACAAATGGTCAACTTTCAACTGCAGTGAAATGTGACATAGCAATAAGATAGGAAAAATGGATTGTGAAAGCATTGAAGAGTGAATGATGACCCACAAAGTCAGATCACAGGCTAGACACTTTCTGTCCAGTGGCAGCTTACTTTAATTGCAGAAATAATAATGGCAGCTATAGTCTTGGAGTGCCCACATGTAGCAGGTACTGTGGTAGTTGAACCCAAGGGCCATCTCTTGTAATTGGGAGGGAGGTTTTCCTATTTCATCACCCTGATTTTGCAGAGGAAGAAACCAAGGCTCAGAGGGACTTCTTAACTTGCTCAAAGCCTCTCAGCTGGTAAACAATCCAGCCAGGATCAAAAAAAAACCCCTTTCTAATTCACTGTGCTGCTTCCCTGGGGGCACGCAGGAGCTGAGAGATTCTCATTCTGATAACTAGTTCTGCTCAAGCCACTGCACTGGTTAGTTGGTGGCGGACGAATTCCCCCAACTCCTAGGTTTAGGGTGGGGTAGAAAGGAACCTGGAGGGGCTGGGATCTGATCTCTCCTCCAAGGAGAGTGGAGATGGTAGTGAAGTCACAGCTGGAGACTGCTCTGTGAAGCTGTGTCAGCCGGAAGACTCATCTAGTTGGCTAGATGTGAAAATAGACTAGCGCCACCAAGGGGCTGCCCAGTATGAAATGTGCAGGCTGAGCCAGCAGGCTGGAGGCCAGGCAGGGGTGGGGGCTGCCATCTTGGGGGAGAATTTCTTCTTCCTCAGCAAATCTCAGTTTTCTGCTTAGAAGGTCTGGACTTGCCTGGCTGAGACCTACCTGTGTTATCAAGGGTGGTGTCCTTCAGCGATGAAAAGCTGTCATCATGGCTATGTGACATAACACCACTCCATTAGTGTTTGAGTGCCTGGGCAGCTTCACCCTTGATACATATATATATCTATATGTATATCTATCTATCTATATATATCTGACCATCACAACCAGCAGGCACAGCTGGGTCATCTGCCCAGCATTTAGCTCTGGGGGGTTTGGGATGAGGGGAAGGCCCTGGATATAATGGGTGTAGGATTAGTAAGAGGCTAGCATGGATGGGTTGGGCCCAGCTGAGTGGAGGTCACCTAGATGCCACTGACAAGATCGAGGTCCGCAGAGCGTCAGATCCAGGCTGAGCCTGCCAGTCAGTGGGTCAGGGGCAGCTCTGGGGAAGTCCATGGGAAGCACACTGTGGATGGAGCCTGACCAGTCTCCTCAGACAGCCATGTGCTGCGCTAAGCTCATCCTGGGCCCCTTCCCCATCCCCTGAATGCCAGGAGTTCTGGATGAGACTGCTGAGCTACATCATGGAGACAGACTGCATGGAGGCCTTGACCCCCATCTGCATCAGCCTCACGAACCTGGCGACGGGCCAGCTCCACAGCAGTGACCCGGAGACTGGTGTGGCTGGCAAGGGCAAGCGTGGTGGGTAGCACCCTGTACCAGACAGTGGAATCAGGCACGAGGGCCAGCTCCTTATAATCCTTTCCCTTATGCCCCACAACCAAATGTTCCTGTCTCCAGCAAGCATTCAGAATGTCCCAGACAAATGTGAGGCTGTGCTAACATCTTGCAGACTTTCCCTTGGTATCTCACTCCTCATGTGCTCTTGTCCCCATCTGGCATGTCTAGTCCCCGACCCCACCCTGGGGCCTCCTGCTTAGCCTTTCTCCAGTTCCAGCCTCTCTGAGACAGCTTAGAGGAACTATCGTTATCCATCCAAGTCCGCTTGGTCCACCTAAGGTAGGCACTGGTAACACCAACCTCTCAAAAAACAGTGACTATGCACACTGCCATACATTGCCACTGTCCCTCTTACTTCTCACCCCAAGGGGGCTGCTGTCATGGGCCAGGGCTTGCAGGGAGTGGCGTGGCTGATGACAGAGGTGAGCAAAGGAAGCCTGTAAGAAAAGAGATGGTGAAGGACAGAGGATGCTCTGAGTTGGATCTGAGCAAAGCTATGTGGCCCCTGAATTCTTCCTCACGGCCCTCTCACCCCTGAGTCCGAGGCTGAGTCTTTTCCTATTCCCACATCTGTGACTTCTGAGGGGGCCTGACCCTTCCTTTTCCTTTCCACCCATGAGCTGAAGGTTTGCTTTTCACAGGTCCATGGATTCCCAGTGCCTACAGACAGGACAGGGTGGGAGCAGGGTGTCTAATTCCTGCTGGTTTAACAGAGACTGAGGCTTATCATAGGAAACAAACATTGTCATGGCAAGTCTTGCTCCCTCTTCAAAATGAACATGGGAGAAAAGTACCTTCTGAACCCAGCCTATGAGCACAATTCTCCCCTCTTCCTTGGATAAGCCAATGATAATGATAATCTTTATAGGAAAATCTCCTGTGCCAACTCAGTTTCCCTTCAGGGGGCAATGGGATCACAGTGGGGAAACATCTTTCAGGGTAAAAATGGGGCACGTCCTGGGAAGGGACAAGCAGCCTCAGTGGGGTGGTATCTCCTTCCTCAGTGGACCTGCCTGCGCCTCAGAAGCTGCTGGCCCGTCTCCTGGTGAGTTGACAACCTGTGCGTGCCCTGCCCTGGTGAAACCATGTCCCATCTCACATCTCCCCTGAGCTCCTCATTCCCAGGGAGACTGAGAGAAAGGAGCTGGGCATAGCTGGGACAGCTCCCAGATTCCTCTGCCCAGAGAATCCCCAGGACACCGCTTGGGTCCTGGCTACCCTGGGGGTGGGTTCTGTCCTGTGGACATTCATCCATGCTCTACTGAGGCTTGGTGAGGAGAAAATCTAGATCTGACCTCATTCCCTTCCTTTCTGCCGCATCTTCTCCATCTTGGAGATCCTCAGGCTCTGTTTAAAAACTGCTCACTTTGTCCAGTTGCCCTCCTTTACAGTGAGGGCAGAGACAGGAAGTAGGGTGCTCAGCCCCGGCCCCATTGATATCCTCCAGGTGCTGATGTCATCGCCCTACAAAGGGGAAGGTCGTGGGGTAGCCATGCTCAACCTCCTGAGGACGCTGAGCCACAGCATTGTGCCCTCCTTGGCCAGCACGTGGCAACAGGAGATCCCTCTACTGGTCCAGTACCTGGAAGGTGAGGTGCCCATCCTTGTTGGTCACGGCTCAAACAGGAGTGCATGCTCTTGGTGTACCTGCAGAATCTCCTTTGGGCTTAGACATCGGCTGAGCAGCTTGGGGAGGTGGGGAGGGATATGCCACACGTGATGGGGAGGGCCTCAGATGCCGGGCTGAGACTGACCCAGAGGGCAGCAGCAGAGGAGCGCAGCCCATGAGCATGTGTATGTTCCTGCAGAGCACACTGAATTCACTTGGAATCAGAAGGCCTGGGAGGACAAGCTCATTCAGGTGACTGCCCTTCTGAGGCCTGAATGGGGGTGAGAAGAAAGTTCATGGGAAGGCATTTGGTAGGATTGCCTTGTGGGGAGCTTAGGGTTCCCTAAGGGACACGGACTCCTTCTGTCAGAGAGGACTTGGCAAGTGTCAAGTCCACAGCTCTCTACCAGCAAGGCAGAACTGACAGTGCCAAATGCCTGCAGGAGCAGAGCAGCAGCACCCTCTCACCCACTCCAGGCTCAAGACGCACAGAGCTTCAACCGATTGGGGCTGCAAGGAATGAATGGTCTAGAGACTGGGGGAAGGAGGTCCAGAAAGGGCAAGGCACTACTCAAACTTGCATGGCATGCCCAGAGCCTAGCTGAGGACAGTGCTGGCATCCCTCGGGCCTGCCTCCCAATGTCTTCTCCCTCCCCAGTTCCTGAGAAACTCCCTCAAGAAGACCAGGGGGACCCACTGGAGCCTGCGCCTGAGCAAAGAACTAAACAACCTGATCAAGAGCTTTGATAGCCCCTCTCTGGAAAAGGTTTGTTCCCGCGGGGCCAGGGCATTTCAGAGAGGGAGAGGATTCCAGGGTGGGTAGCACAGAGGAGATCACAACGTGTGTACGAGACCCTCTGAACCTGTAGCTGTTTACCGGACCCTGGAAGGAGAGGTGAGTGGTCTAGTCCAGTGATGCTTAGTTTTGTTTTATTTATCCTGCAGATTCTGGCTCGTGCTCACATATGTATTTTTCCTTATAGAAAGGGTTTGGTTTTGATTCTACAAAACTATGAAAATGGTTAAAAGAAAAAAGAGAAAGTTTCAATAAATGGAAAACATCCCATGTTCATGGATTGGAAGTTGATATAGTTAAGATGGTGATACTCACCCAAATTTATCTACACATTCAGTCTTACCTCTACCACAGTCCCAGTTGATTCTCTTTCCTCCCAGGGATTGACAAGGTGATCCTAAAATTCATTATAGAAATGCAGGGGGCCCAGAATATATAACACAATTAGAAAACAGAACAAAGTTGGGAGACTCAAATTTCCCCCATTTTAAGATTTTTTACACAAATGCAGTAAGCAAGATAGTGTGGTACTAGCATGAGGATAGATATGTAGACTGGTAGGATGAACTTGAAAATCCAGAAATAAACTCTCACATTATAATAACTGATTTTCAACAAGGATTCCAAGATGACTCAGTGGCAGAAGTAAAAATCTCTTCAACAAGTGGTCCACACAACTGGATATCCACATGCAAAAGAATGAAATCAGGGCCTTCTTCACATCTTAAGCACAAATTCAATCCAAATGCATGATGGACCTAAATATAAAAGCTGAAAGTATAAAATTTTAGAAGAAAACATAGGCATAATGACCTTCATGACCTTGAGTTAGGCAAACACTAATTTATGACAACAAACAGGACAAGTGATGAAAGAAATAGTAGGTAAGTTGAAGATCATAAAAATTTCTCATCCAGGCATGGTGGCACAAGCCTGTAATTCCAAAACTCTAGAAGGGTGAGGCAATAAGATTGCAAGTTCAAGCCCAGCCTGGGTAACATAACAATTTAGGCAGACCCTGTCTCAAAATTAAACATTTTTAAAAGGGCTGGGGATTTAGTTCAGTGTGAAAGCTCTAGATCCAACCCCTAACCCCTCAAAAAATAATCTAGCGCTGAAAATAATACCATCAATAAAGTGAAAAGAATACCCATAGAATGGCAGAAGATATCAGCACATCATGGATTTGATAAATGTGCTGCACTCACACATATGTAGAAACTTGTTAATAAAGACTAAGTATATAAAAAATAGACAAAGCATCTAACTAGCCTTTTCTTCTAAGATGCACCACTGGCCAGCTAAGGAGATGAAAAATATGTTCAAGATCATTGCCATTAGTGAATTGTAAATCAAAACTCCAATGAAACTTCACTTCACACCCACTAGGAGAGCTATAATTAAAAAAAGACAGATAATAAAAAGCACTGGCAAGAACGTGAAACAATTGGAACCTTTATATATTGCTGGTGGGAATGGAAAATGGAGAATAGCTTGGTATTTTCTCAGAATGTTAAATATATAGTTAAGATATATCTACCGATTCTATTCCTCATTATACATGCCCAGGAGAAATGAAAACCGACATTCACAAAAACACACTTGAACGTAAGTGTTCAGAGCAGTGTTCTTCACAATAGCCAAAATACGAAAACAAAGCAAACGCCCATCCATGGATGGCAGGATCAACAAATACGGGGCAGCCATACATGGGGACATTACTCAGCCACAAGAAGGATGGAGTGTTAACACATGCAGCATCTTACATGAACTGTGAAAACATGCTACGTAAAAGAAACCAGATGCCAGGAAATACAAAAGAACATGCATTATACCCTTCTTTTCACATGAAATGTCCATGTCTTGGTTATTTTTCTTTCATTGCTGGGACAAAATACCTGACACCCAAAATTAAGGAAAGAAAGGTTTATTTAGCTCATAGTTAAGGAGGTTTCAGTCTATAATCAGCTGGCTCCAAGGAAGAATGGCACATGGCAGAGGACAAAGGTTCAGGGTAGTGGAAAACAGCAAAAGCAGCAAGAGCAAAAAGGGAGGAGCAGAGCAAGTCTCTTTCCCTCCTTCATATTGTATGCAGGCTATCCGCCTGAGGGCGGGTGTAGCACTCACACCTATAATCCCAGCATTGGACCACAAGTCAGCCATAAACTCTAGAAGCCTGCTCCTTGGCTGCATGAAGCTTCGGGGGGACATCTAGACACAAACCATACATTCCATGATAGAAAAATTCACAGAGACAAAAATTAGACTAGTGATTGTCAAGAGCCAGGGGAAATATGTAATAACTGAAAATGGATAGAAAGTGCTTTTAGGGGCTGACAAAAATGTTCTAAAACTTACACTGTGATGATGATTGTACAACTCTGAATGTACCATTGAATTTTTATATTTTAGCTGGATGTGTTTTATGGCATATGAACTGTTATGGTTTGTATCTAGATGTCCTCCCAAAGCCTTATGTGATCATAGGACTTTTTCAGAGTGGGGGTGAATCTAGAGTGTGTAATTGATTCTTCTTGTAATGCTGGGATTAAGGGTGGGTAATTGCTGAATCCATCCACTGATTGGATTGGCACTGCCTGAATCCCGGCAGTTTGGATAAGATGAAAGGAGCAGAAAGAAGCCTGTCTCCTTTTTGCGTCTGTTGCTTTTACTGTCTTCTGCCACTATAAACTGTTGCCCCTCTGCCGTGTGCCACCCTGCTTTAGAGCCAACTGATTATGGACTGAAACCTCCACAAACTGTGAGCTAAACAAACCTTTTCTCCTTTAACTTTGGGCACTGGGTATTTTGTCTCAGCAATAAGAGAAAAATAACTAAGACAGGAGCTATATCTTAAAAGATTTTTAAAAAATGTTTTGTGGGGCTGGGGATTTAGCTCAGCGGCAAAAGCGCCTGCCTGGCAAGCGCAAGGTCGTGAGTTCGGTTCCCGGTACCGGAGAAAAACCAAAAAAAAAAAAAAAAAAAAAAAAAAAATGTTTTGACAGGAGTTAACAAAAAATTGCATTTGTAAATATCTTTTATTATTGCATATGTACAATAGCAAACAGCAAAAAATATATTACAGATACCTTCTGCTCCTGAACACTATAGATTAGTAGGTATAAGGTATTATCAGATGTCAATACAAGTCCCATTTGAAAAAAATTGTATGTAGCGTCTAATAAATAAATGCATACAATTCAACCATGTTCCAGTAACCCATCTAACTTTTCATTTCTCATACTGGCACCCTTCAGATGGGGCGCCAGGTAGCTGTCAGCAGCATCTAGACTGTCTTTTCCCATGATCGGTATGCAAAAATCATTATCTTTCCTATACGCAATGATGAAAGAAGATATGCCAAAGGGTTCTCTTTGAAGTCACAACAGCATGCAACGTATATAAGCAGATAAAATGTGGACTGTGTGAAAGAAGGACAAAGGAACCAAAGTGAAGAATAGAAAATCACAAAGAAGGCTGGGAAATGAAGGAAATGCCTGAAAACCGTACAGGGACAGAAAGGTTCAGTGTGGTAATGTCCATTTTCCCCATATGGATCTGTGATACAGTTACTCCTGTCAAATCCCTTCAAGGAGAGCTTGTGGAAACGTGATAACTTTATGGGATTTGACAACATTATTTCCACCTTCATCTGACTGAGAAAATGAGATTAGTTACGAGCATATGGAAAAGTAAACTCATGAGGAAAGACTTGTTTTCCCAGAACGAAGCAAAGATGTCAGTGTAGAAAATAAAAACAGGGAAAAACATGAAGAATATATTGACGAGTATTTGTATAGCCTCAGTGTGGGATTAGCTTTCATATGCATGAGAAGAAACCAAGGAAAACAAAAGAAAAGAGATGAACTTTACCACTACTAAAATTGACTGATTTCATCAATCTGATGAAATCAGATTGACAGGAATAAAGTCAAAAAAGAGATGAGACATTAGCAGCTGTACTCCTACAAGTGGCCTCCTAGTTAAGAGTTTTGATAAGCAGTTGTTAAGAATATGAGCCTCTGACTATTTTCACCTGATTTTAAATCCTGGTTTCATTTCCTGCTTGTTTACGTGTTTTTACATACTATAGTCCTATTGATATTATGACATCATTTTGAGGATTAAGTGAGATAATGCATTGTTGTTCTCATTACATGTTTCCAAACATACAAATGAAATTCTCATAAGTAAAATAATACCAGAAAAATTAGAAAATGTGGCCAGAAATTCAAAGAATTAAAATGGCTCATGAGAATATGGAAAAACGACCAACATGACTAATAGAGTGACAGAGCGAAATGAGAAAATTCCCCTTCTCACTGATAGTATCTTGTTGGGGACTGTCTGGGAAACTGATGCTCCTAGATTTGTGGGAGTGCACAGGGGTTCAACTTTATAGGACAGGAACTTGGCCTCCCCTACTAAAATGTAACCTGCTTTTTTACAGCCTGAACCCAAGAATAACCCAAGTGTTTATTTAAAAGCATATAGGAAATGCACAGAGAACTGTACATGGTTGGAGGAGGGGGTGGCACATAGCAAGTGCTTTGCAATAGCGCCACCTGGAGGTGGGAGAAGGGAGGTGTGAGCTCCTCCTTCTGCCTCTGCAGCACTTCCTGTACAGGGCCTTGGGCTTCACCTTGGCCATGGGCCTGGAGGCCGACAAGGTGGAGTTGCTGCTGTTGGAGATGCTATACAAGACAGACTATGGCAACGACTTCGACAGGGAGGTGAAGGCGCCTGCAGTCCCCTCCTGTCCACCACTCCCTCTGGACCCTGGGAGGGAGGGGGTTTGGGTGTGACTATGTGTTGAGCTCCGTGTTCCTGTGCCCGTGTGGCTGGCTGTGCACCTGTGTGTGTGCACGTGTGCGTGTGGGCCCCTGCCCTCCCCCTGCCCTCACTGTGGCTGGCTGGGGCTCCCTTGCAGGGTATGATTCAGTGCTTTGGCCTGTGCGCCCACGGCCAGGTGAAGACAGTACTGAACGTGCTCCAGGACTTTGAGGAGAGGATCCAGGAGTCAGAGCAGACCTGGCAGATCAGTGCCTGGCAGGTAGGGCCTGCTCGCTGCACAGCTGGGTCAGTGGGGTCTCCGTGTCTCCTAGGACCTCCTCTAGCAGAACCTGGGCTGTGGGTTCATCTGAAGAGCACAGGCTGGGCCTTTCTAGGACCCAGATATTGGGTCCAGGGTCCCAGCTGCTGGAGGCTCATGGTGGGTTCCTCAAACCAGCAGCAGAGGCTCTCTGGGTGCACAGTCCAGGCCCTACCAGAGCTAGGACACTTGGTGGGTGCTGTCCATGTGTGATAAGCTCTGCCTCAGTGTACCCACTCTGCGGTGTCCCTGGGGCTGGACTCAGAAGTACCCTGTTCCTACCACTGATAGAGAAGGACGCAGAAGCATGTGGGAATGCTCCCGCTGGGCCTGTGGGGACCCCAGGATTTGGCTTTGTTCTTAATCATTGCCCCTCCCTTCCCTGGGGAATGGGCCTGCAGCTGGCTGGGAACCCCAGGGAAACCATCCAAGGCGTCAGTACCTTGGGCTTTGGCCTTGACCTCAGACCCTTGCCCAGGGTCTGGTTTGGATGGAGAGAGCAGGGATGGGCCCAGCTTTTCGGCGCAGCGGGGCTGGAGCCCTTGAGTTTTTCTCCAGGCGTAGCTGTGCATGGCTGCCCCAGGTCCTGTCCGAGGATTTTGGCGGCTGCAGCACCTCCCCCTACCCGAGATGCTCAGAGGGTGCTCACAGCAGAAGGACAGGCCGTCCCCACCAGCGCGCCAGCCCACGGGTGCCCAGCCTGGTTTAGGTGCCTGGCAAGGGGAGGCGCAAAGAGGGCGCAGGTGGCCTCTGCTTAGGGGGTCCACACAGACCTCGCACTCACAGCTGAGGGGTGGTCCTCACATCTCTCTTGAACTGAAGCCTCCCTGGTGTGGGGTGCTGGTCTGTCTTGCTCCCCACCTCCTGCCGAGAGCCTGGTGTGGGACAGGTGCTCAGCAAAGATGTGAATGAATAAATGCGTGAGCAAATGAATGAGTGCTTCTGGGACTTGGGAAACAGCCTGCCGAAGTACCTCCCAGTGTTCCCAGGGCTCCTTTGGTTCTGTGGCCAAAGAAGGGACAGCTTCTGCTTCCGGCAGGAGGGGTCTATGGAGCAACCCCAGCTCCCCTCAGGGCGTTTGCCCCCCTTCTCGCTCCCTGCAGAAGGATCACCCCTGGAGGCGGGAGACTGTCAAGAGCACCCTCATGGTGATGTACAGCTGCGTGGCCTCTCACTGCCACCCCCAGATGCTCCTCACCTACGTGGACAGCCCCATCACGGCCAAGATCCTTCACCACTACTCCAGCAGCTGTCAGGTAAGCACATCCCACCTCCGCGGCCAGGGCTGGGGTGGGAGCTGCCTTCCCTGAGCCAGACTGGCTGGTGTCAGCCCACATCATCATCCGGACACCCCTCTTCCCCGGGAGCTCCCAGGCCGTGTACTGCTCCTTGTGCTCTGGTGTCATGCGCGGGTCCCTGGAAGCCACAGGGTCAGCCCCACCTCCTCCCAGCCTCTCCCACTCGCTCCACCCCCGCCTCTGCCTGACACTGACGGAGGCCTGGTCCGGTCATGAAGGACAAGGAGGGGGTCGTCCTCAAAGAGGTGCAAGGGGACCGAGTACTTCCTTGGGATGGCAAGGAAGAGAGAACGCACAGAGAGCAAAGCAGGAGTTATTTTATTTTCCATTTTGAAAATAGTGGTCAAATACACTGTCTTGGTTACTTTTCTTTCGTTGCTGAGACAAAATACCTGACACTCCAAATTAAGGAAGGAAAGGTTTATTTAGCTCACAGTGTGTGGAGGTTTCAGTCCATACTCAGCTGGCTCCAAGGCAGAAAGGCACATGGCAGAGGGCAACGGTTCATGGTGGTGGAAAATTGCAAAAGCAACAAGAGCAAAAGGGAGAACCTGGGGCAAGTAGCCTCTTTCCCTCCCTTACATTGTATGCAAACTATCTGCCCCAGGGCGGGTGTAGCAGTCACATCCTTAATCCCAACACTGGACCATGAATCAATCATAAACTCTAGAAGCCTGCCCCATGACTGCATGGGGCTTTGCGGGGACATCCAGACACAAACCATAACAATACATCAAGCATGAAAATTGCTGCTGTAACCCTTTTTAGCGGCAGTAAATAAGTTCACGTTGCTGTGTAGCCACCGTGAGCTCCATCTCTGGGATTCTTGGTCTTCCCAACCTGAAACTTTGCCCCCAGTAAACACTAATTCCCTTTATCCTCCTGTCCTAGCCCTTGGCAATCTCCATTTCACTTTCTGCCTCTAAGAATTTGACATTCCATTTCTGTCTGGGGTGACAGTTCCCGAGAATGAGGTGTTGTGGATGAAAAGAAAAACAAGAGAGACAGTTGTGGGATCAAGGGGC
Source organism: Chinchilla lanigera (assembly GCF_000276665.1). Classification (NCBI taxonomy): domain Eukaryota; kingdom Metazoa; phylum Chordata; class Mammalia; order Rodentia; family Chinchillidae; genus Chinchilla; species Chinchilla lanigera. The sequence continues at coordinate 2,355,647 of NW_004955453.1, read as the reverse complement.
TACAACCTCTCGGACTGAAGCCTCGATTACCATTTTCAGTAACCTTTTATTGAGAAAGAACAAAGGAAGCAGCTGGGCAAATGGGAGGATAGCAACAGGTTTAGCAAGGACGATACAACTCAGTTATCACAAGAGTGAGACTTGACTAGTTAGCCGTCATGTTATCATGCCTTCGGGCATATCTCAGCAAAGCATCTAGTGTTGTCCCACAGCTTTCCACAGGGACACAGGTCCTGCTATCATTTTCTTTGCACCAATGCTTTTGCTAGACTTCCTGGAACCAAACAATCATATGACTTGGCCAGGCCTGAGGTAATTCACTGAAGGATTATCTAACGAATGTCCTTCTCCACATGCTCCAAGTTCTCATGTAAGTGGAATTTCAAAAATCTAATTTTTTAATTCAGTAACTCATGCCGCCTCTTAGGTGACACATGAGGTGACCCTGGTCACTGAGGATGCCCACTTCCAGTGTTGCTGCCTCGGGCACAGATGAGGGAAGCCTGGGGGTAGTGACGTCCTCCATGGGGCCTGGAGAGCCGTCCTGTGTCCAGTGTCCCTGGCATGCACAGATGCTGAGTCAATGTAGTGAAGGACAAAAAGACCGGTCACTCAGAGCACCCTGACACTGACCCCTTCTCCAAGTAGAGGAAGGATCCAGGAGCAAGGGCTGTGACTCAGGATCTCCCAGGGCTCCCTCGTAAATGGGTTCCCCTTCCTGTCCCTCTGCTGGTCACAGGATACGGGCCTCAAAATGGCCTTCATGGAGAGTGTCACGCAGGTCACCACTGCCCTCGGAAACATCAAGGACCTGGAGGACTTTCAGTTTGACCCAAAGGAGACTCTTACTGGCCTCATAACGGTGAGCTGAGTGGGGCTCCTCAGGCCTGGATGGTTTGGGGTCTAACCCTCTACTCACTGCTTTGTTCCTAGTTGGGTTTTCAGAGCTCCTGAAGGTATTCAGGGACAAGGGGGCTGCAGAGCCCTCCCTGTCTCAGTTCTGCCTCCATCCATCTGACTGGAGGAGTTCTGAGAACAAGTTTTGGCTCTGATGAAGGGTTTCACAGGCCGGGAAGGGGTTGGAAGCCAGGGCAGGATCTTAGCTGATGTAAGCCTTGCACCGACTGCAGGAGGCTGGCTTAGGGGTCAGGTCCCGGGTGGCCAGCCGCAGCATTGGTGCTTCCTAAACAGTGGTCTAGAAGCAGTGCTTAGAGGGACATTTGCACAGACCTTGGGCAAGATGTAGAAAATATCAGTTGTCCAAAGGTGGATGCAGCCTACGGGACAGCCAGTGTCCTTCGTCCTCACACCTCTCCAGCCCCAGTGCTGCTTGCCTGTGGGAAGGACCCAGCGTGTGCTGGACACAGTCCCTAGGACAAGTGGGTGGGAAAAGCCTCTGTTGGCCGGGAACTGAGTCGTTTCATGCCAGCTGGCCACAGCCCTGTGATGCAGGCATTGAGCCTATGAGAGGCACACGGGATCTTGGCTTAGGTGGGTGTTGTGTGGCCAAGGATGCCCGGCAGGCCAGCAATGGCCCTGAGTGAGAAGCTCCTTCCACACGAAGGTGCTGTGGGCAAGTCAACCTGAAAAGAACAAAAGAGGGATGGGGTACTAGGACCAGCTCTTCCTGTGCTAACCCTGGGCAGTGTGGCCAGTCACCACTGTCAGCTAAGGGCCACTGCTCCTCCCCTCCTCGAACCTCTGGGAAGCTGACGCATTACCACCCTGCTTGTGCTGGGCAGGCAATCATCAGGGCAGAGCCGACCGACCATCTGGCTTCTCCTGTGCAGGCAATGGCCATGGATGCCCTCTCCCACCTGAGGTGAGCTGGGCCCCTGCCCAGCCCCAAGGGCCCCCCAAGCGCGGGGACAAAGCCCATGACCAGGCCCTTGCTGCACCTTCAGGGCTTGCACTGCATCTTCCTCCCTGCCTCTGCGGCAGGGGTCTCAGGCAGCAGCTCCTCGGGGCAGCGGGCAACATGGTAAATGGGGTCTACTCCTTTCCCGTTCTTTCAGGCTGGGGACCTCTTTTGCACAGGGAGGCAAATGGCAGGTGGGTGGGCAGCTCTGGGTGCATGAGGGGGATGTTTCGAGCAAGAAATCCTAGCAAGCAATGCTGGAAAGCATTATGGGGAGACTGTACCCTTCAAGTTGGGTTGGGCCCATGAACAAACTGTGTGCTTTTTATTATGAGAGCTTATGTGAGGAAATGCAGTGGCCGAGGTTTGCCCTCCTGGAATTATCAACCAGTCCACTGGAGGGGAGGGAAGTTAGGGATTTGTGAAATTAGTGCTCAGAATGGTCAGATCATCTTTGGGCAACTTTAACTGTAGGAGATGGACTTTAGTTAGGGACTTAGCAGAGCTACTCAGTGCTTTAAGGTGACACAGGGTCGGACACCAAATATGATTCACCCACCTCAGTTGAGTTGCAGGTGAAGCGCTGATCCCAGCCTTTCAAGGACTTGGAGAAAAGACAAACACATACACAGAGTGACTAGATTTGGTCAGGTGTGGGCACCTCTCTGGAGGGTGAAGAACAAGACATGCTTAGGTGGCAGAGGTTTTACAGTTAAGGTAGGGTGGTGTCTCTCCGCTCTGGGTCATAACAGAACCACTGGGGAACTTTGAAATTTAGGCTTAGACATGGGCTCTGGGGTCTGTGGAAAGCTCTCCAGGTTGTTATGATATGCAACGAGGCTCCGGCACTATTGATGAATGGGGTAGAGAGTAAGCTCGTGTGCACCACCCAGCTAGTGACCACCCCTGGATGGCTTATTGAAACATGAAAGACAGAGACACTCCGGCAGAGGTTTTGATTCAGCAGGTCTGAAGCAGCACTGTAAAATTTGTGTTGCTAATGTACTCCAAGCCTCCGCTGGTGGTCCGGGTATTATACTCTGAAAATCCTGAACTAGGAGCAGCCTGGGAGGGCATTCAGGGAGATTCATTAGAGCGTGTGGCAGCATGTGGGAGAGGCGGCCTTGTACCTCTGAATCTCTGCCTTAGTCACAGGCAGAGCACTGGATACTGGTGGCAGGGCAGAGCAGGGCCCCAGGCAGGGATGGGTTACCTGAGCCCACAAACAGGAAGTCGGCTGCGATTTGCCTTTGTGCCCAGACTGGGAAGAGGGTGGCAAAGGCTCAACTCACTTATGATCTCTCCTCTTTCCCCAGCAAACTGAGGCCTTTCTACTCCACAGAAGAAAGCAGTGAGCTGATGGAGATCAGTATACATTCTGTAATTTCTCTCCAACCCCCAGGAGAGGACAATGAGGCCATTAAGGTATGTCTCTTGGGACCACCTCAGTTTCTGGGTCAGGACCTGGAAGTTTAGTGGACGTGGGCAGATTTTGCCTTTCCAAACCACCTGTGAGTGGTTATAGGCAGCAATGTGTTGTGGGTTCTATCAGTAAGTATAAGGTGCTATGGACTGCTGTAACAGATAAACCCTGAACGTTGGTGGTTTAACCGGATATATTAGTGAGGACAAAATATCTGACTCCCACAATTTACAGGAGGGGAGTTTTCATTTAGCTCATGATTGCCAGTCCATAGCTGGCTGGCTCCAAGGCAGAAACATCATGGTACAAAGGCCTGGCAGAGGAGAGCTGCTCACCTCATGACAGCCAGGAAGTAGAGAAAAGAGAGGGGCTGTAAACGAGAATACACCCTTCCAGATTACGCTGGCAGTGACCCACCTAAAACCACACCCCACGTCCTAATAGTACGTGAGTTCATCAGTGGATTAATCCATTGATAAGCATAGTGTCCCTATAACCCAATCACCTTTCAAAGGCCCCACCCTCTGAACACATGAGACTTGGGGGAATATTTTAGAGCTGAACCTTAACACAGATAAAGGTTGATTTCTCATCTCAGTAAAGTCCATGGGTGAGTGAGGGAGGGTGTAGAGCTGTTTTACATAGGTATCAGGACCCCAGGCTGACAGCCCACCCCCACCTTCAGTGTAAGGCTCCTAAGATGCCTTGGGCAAGGACATCTAGCCTGGACAGGAAGGAAGAGAAAGCACAAGCAAGATTCATGTGCCATTTTCCCTCCCCCCGCAGTCCACCACATAGTCACATGCGGCCACCTAGACACAGGGATCCTGGGATGCATCATGTCAGCTGGATGGCTGTTTCCCAGCAGCACTGTGCAAGAGGAAAACAAATGCTGGGGACAGGGGGCCACCTGCTCCTCAAGGGCCTGGCCCTGATGAGGAGAATTGGGTTGTAGGAGTTCGGTGCAACCTCTTTTCTTGAAAGATTGCCTTGTACCTCACGTGCAAAGATGAGCACAAAGCACGAAAACTAAGCAGCAGCTCATGGGTGATCCTCAGGCCACTTCACCTCTCAGCCCTGGTAGACACCTGTGGAGTCCTGGTGGGTGGCTGTGTGCCACTCGTGGTCACCCAGCTCTCTGTCTCTCCACCTCTTGACCATAGACCCTGTATGTGAACGCCCTGCACTCCCTGGAGCAGCTGATGGAGGGCCTCCTACAGAGGCAGCTGGACCCCAAGGGGCTGCAAGAGATGGTGCATGTGAGTGGTCTGAAGCCAGGGGTGGCCACCCCTCCCAGGAAGTGGGCCTGAGATCCATGCTGCTGGAACAGGCCAATGCATTAATAAATGGTAGTAACTTCATTTTAATTACATTTCAAATTTGTTGAGAAACTTTAAGAAGAATACAAAGATACTCTTCACCCAGATTCATAGTTTTTAATATTTTACATTTTCTTCTTTATATTTTCCTCTTGCTCTTTCTCCTTACGTGCATGCACATGCATGTATACACACATGTGTGTATGCATACATAGGCAAACATCATTTGAAGCATGGAAAGTTAGTCACAGACATCAAAAATCAATCTCTTACATTACAAGAGCACAGTGATCAAAATCAGGAAATTTAAGGTCAATATACTGCTATGATAAAACCCATGATCCGTATTCAAATTTCACAATTGTCCCAGTGATGTCCTTTGTGTGAGTCCCATGACACCATCCATATTATGCACTGCATTTAGTTGCTGTGTCTTTATTCTTTCTGTCTTAGTTACTATTTTGTTACTGAGCCTAAGTACCCAAAGTTAAAGGAGGAAAGGTTTATTGTAGCTCACAGTTTGTAGAGGTTTCAGTTCACATCGGATGGCTCCAAGGCAGGGTGGCATGTCAGAAAGGCATCACAGAGGAGAAACAGTTCATGGCAGGCAGAAGGCAGCAAAAGCTGCAAGCAGCGAGTGACAAAAATGGCTTATTTTGGCTCACAATTTCAGAGGTTTCAGTTCATGGTCAGCTGGCTCCATTGTGTGGCCGGTAGCTCATCATGGTGGAAACAACTGGTAGCAGAATCTATTCACCTTATGGTGGCTGGAAAGTAAAGAGGAAGGAACTGGATCCCAATGTCTCCTTCAAGGGCATTCCCTCACTAACCTCACTTCCTCTCATCACACTCCACCTCCTAAAGGTTCCGTCACCTTCCAGTGGCACCACAAGCTGGTGACCCAGACTTTAATACATGGCCTTTGGGGGACGTTTAATATCCAAAAAACAGCACACACATTCTATACTCTGAAATGAGCTTTGATGTTAGAATGGCCCTCAGTGCCACCTAGAGCGCAGGTTGTCTGTGCTCTCGGCTCTCACTGTGAGCTGACATTTGGAGCCAGGTTGAATGTAAGAGCCATTTGCCATCTAGGAGAGGATGCTAGGAACCTCTCTCTTGTATTAGCCTCATCTCCTCTCCTGGGAGGGCCAGGGAAGAGTGCCAGAGTGTCTAGGACCATGCAGAGGCCTTGAAAGTCAAACCTTGAGTGGGAGGGACAAAGGTGGCAAAAACTGGCAGGACGGGGCTGGTCCCTGATTTCACTGACCACTTCTGTGTTCTGGGCTCCACCCATAGCTCCTGGAGAAGTGGATCTTGTCGGAGAAAGAATGGGAGCGGGAGAGAGCCATGAACCTCCATCTCCACCTCATGGAGATCTACGTCCGAAGTATCGGTGTCTGTGTGAGTCTGGGAACGCCTCACCCCTAGCCTGCCACCCTGACTGCCATGGGAAGTCCTCTCTGTGTGAGGGAACAGGGGACACTTGAAATCAAGCTCTACCCCAGAGGAGCAGGTTGGCAGGACCTGAGGTAGTAAGGGCCCTATTAAGAGAAAGAGAGAGAGAGAGATAGGATGTGCTAGGCATGGTGGCACACGCCTATAATCCCAGCACTGTGGGAGGCAGGAGGATTACAAGTTTGAGTCCTGCTGGGTAATTTAGCTACTTAATGAGAGCTTGTCTCAAAGGAACAAAAGAGGCTGGGGATGTAGCTCAGTGTGAAGGCCCTGGGCTCGATCTCCAGTACACCAATAAGTCCAATCAAAACAAACAAACAAAACACATCAAGATACATAACTATGAATACCACATAGGAAAGAATACTTAGAATGAGAAAATGAACCACCACAAAGTCACACATTTCACAAAGCTTGGCACGTATCACAGGCATCACAAAGCCTAGAAGAATGAGGCAGTATTTTTCTTGATGAACTGGCTGGTGCAGCTCTCTTCACCTCCATTGGTTGGCTTCAGGCCCTGACAGCCTTGTCCTCAAGCACAGCTGTGGGCAGGAGGATGGCGGTGTTGCGGCTGGGGTTTGGGGACAGCCTTGGGTCTTGGGGGTGGCGACATTGAGACCCTGGAGCATGCGATGGAAGTGGGAGGCTCAGTCCAGTGAGGCAGGAGCCCAGGCCAACACGAAGGGCCAGTCAAGGCAGCTGCTGTGTGGGATGCTTTTCCTGGATTCATGATGGAAATTTTTAAAATTTAAAAATCAGCTGGTAGTCAGACACCAGAGTAGGACAGAATAAGAGCGTGTGGCCTACAGCCTTGACTGACTACACCAGAGACAACCTGACCCAGCTCAGTTTGATCGCACCCAGCTACCCACCCTATACTTTCTAGCAATGACAGATGACCAACACTAGTACTCACTTATTTCAAGGACTTTGTGCCCTGCAATGAGAGATGACCGACACTACCCAATAGAAATTCACCACGCTTTTAAGCCTTTGTATCTCCCGCTTGCAAACCTATATAAACTAAGCCCAAAGCCGGCTCTGGGCTGACGCTTTGGGAGTGATCCCGCATCAGCCTTCAGGCATAATAAAGTTGGTTGCCTTCCAACTCCGTGGTGCAGAGCATTTATCATTTGGTTCGATACCAACTCTGCAACAAATTCTCTGGTCCTATTCTGCGGCCTTTCCTGAGAGATGAGGCGCTGTTATTAACTCCATTTTAGAGACAGGCAACACGAGAGACTGAGAGGTGAAGTGCCCTGCGCAGTCACTCAGCTAGTGAGCGGGTGAACCCATATGGGAACTCAGCTACAGGAAAAAGCAGAGGCCTAGGCATAGGAACCAGGCCCAGGCTTCCTCCAGTCATCAGGACAGAGCTGACCCATTGGATGCCAGCTAATAGACTCCAGGGTCCAGCTGAGGGGCTGGGGACGCTGACGCCCGGGCTGCAGGCAGAGCTGGCAGCCTTTCTTGCCCAGAGGCATGTTCAAAGTGGGGTACACACACTCTAGTTGCCCCGGCTGTGCAAGGGAGGCAGGAGGTGTGAGTCCCCACGTCTCCTGACTCTCAGATCCCCCTGAAGCTGGGCCAGTTGGGCACTCTGGTGGGGCTCATTGCTCCGTGCACCTGTGACACCCACCGAAGAACTCGCATGGCCTCGGCTAACGTCCTGTCCAGCCTGCTAGATCTTCACGGTATGCGGCAGGTGGGCCGGGAGTGGGGTGGCATCAGGGTGCCAGAGGCATCACCAAGAGGCCATGGGAGCCTCTGAAAGGAGAGGCTCCTCGGTTCAGACTGGTGCTTGCCACTGAGGGCCCCCGGGAGAAGGCCCGCTGCCGGTACCCGGCTGTGGCAGAACTGGCCAGGGTGGAGGTCTGGGTTGTGGGAGAGGTGCTCAGGCAGATGTGCACCACGGAGAAGGCGCAGGGGGAGCAGAGGGGGAGAGGGATGGAGGGGCAGATGCTGGAGGGTGACTTGAGCCTGCGGATCCAGGGCAGGAAATTACCATGAAGTGACGCAGATCAAGTGCTCTGTCCTGCTAATAGTGTCTGAAAGTGTATTCCCAACAGCAAGCCAGACCTGCTCCTTATGGGGCTCCACCGAGGAGCAGGAGCTGCAGAAATGTAAGGAGGACCTGCTGAGCATGGAGGAGGAGAAGATTTCCTGTGCCTCCTCCAGAATCGCCAAGGTGATGATGATTGGTCTCCGGAGCCTGAGCCATCTCTAAGGGGCCAGGGCTTTCCCCAGCTGGCTGCAGTTTTCCTCTGGGGGTTGCAGCTTCCCTGGCTTTTGGTGAAGCTGGTGCGTCTTGATGGAAATGTCCTGCAGGGTGTCAGGACCCCACGGGGGTGCCCAGCACACGGTAGGAGCCCAACACTCCCTGCCGGCTCTTCCTGGTCCCTATGATGTGCTACACTGCGCACGCAGCAGGCACCAAATGACCCAGCAGGCTCTGCACACTGGCACTGGCGCGGGGGCACTGTGAGGAGTGGGAGCACCCAGGGCCTCTCGCACAGGGCTTGAGACTTTGTGGGGTGATGGTGTCACATGTGTCCCAGGGGTGGAGGCAGCTTCCTGGTACAAGGGGGTGTCTTGGAGTGGCAAGAGGAGGTCAGAGGGTGTCGGGCTCAGGACACACACGCTGGAGGCAACAGGAGTGGGGACAGGGAGAGTTTGGGTGGGGTGTCTTGTGTGGGGTTTGGGCAGGCTGGGGACAGCAAGGAAGACTGGGAGAGGCCTGGGTGCACCAGAGCAGACTTGGAAGCCAGCTGAGCCCGGACCAGCCAGCTGGACCTTCCAGCTCCCAGACAAGGGAGCCCTTGGAGACAGAGAAGGGATGCCAGAGCAGCCCCACTCTCGGGACAGTGAGAGGCAGGACAGGCAGCCCTGAGGAGGCTGTGACGCGACTTTGCTGTGGTCCTAGGTGATCTGCATGGAGTTTAACTGTGACGAGGTGGTCTCACTCATCCAGAAGCTCTGTGAGAACATCGGAGCCATGGACCTGCAGCACGACAAGGCTGCCGTCGCCTGGATAGGCACCTTCCTCCAAATGCGGGTCCAGGAGCTGGACGACAAGGTGGCAGAGCCCAGCAGGGCTACCTCGGGGTGGGAATGGGACTGCCCGGGGGCATCCTGACCATGGGCCCTCTCGCTCACTGGGCTTGCCTCCTCCAAGTCCTGAGTGCTCAAGAGAAGCAGAAAATAGAGTTCTAGAACAAGGAAGCCCTGTCTGGATCAGTTTATGGACAGGGATCCAGGCACACCGCCTTCCACCTTGAAATCCAGTGAAGGAGCCAAGGAAGAGAGCCACCAGTGTGCAGGAGAGGGTACTGCTGGTTCAACCTGCCTGGCATCCTCCCTGGAGGAGGGGTGTCCTGTGCCCTCCACAGGTGACTTCTGGCCCCCACAGGTGGCTGAAATCTTGAGTGCCATCCTGGTGCACCTACCCGTGGTGGATCACCTAGAGGTGCGGCATCTTCTCATTGAAGGCATCCTCCTGCTGGCACATTACCACCAGGAGACAGTTCTCACATTGCTCTTGAGACAGCCCCTGCCCATGCAGAGGTGGGCACCCTGGAGGGGGTGGGTGTGGGCAGCGGGGCCTCAGGGCAGGACCTAGTGCCACCCAAGACAAAGCCCACTACCTGTGTCTCAGGTAGGAGGTCCCAGCATCCGGCAAACCGCTGATCTGGAGCTCAGAGCTTCATAGCTTCATCGTATGGGGGTGGAATCTGGGTCTCCTAACTTGTGAGTGTCCAAAGCGTCGGTAGCATCAAGGACTGGGTCTTAATTATGCTCCTTGGTGGCTTATGCCATCTGATTGTGTTTCTTCTCCTAGAGTTCAATCCCTCTTCAGGGGACTACTGAGGGGTGGCTCAAGGGATCCTAACCTGCTGGGGGGTGTGCAGGGAACCCACAGTCTCTGTGCCTCTCTTTTTTTTTTTTTTTTTTTTTTTTGTTTTTTTTTGGTTTTTCTCCGGTACCAGGAACCGAACTCACGACCTTGCGCTTGCCAGGCAGGCGCTTTTGCCACTGAGCTAAATCCCCAGCCCCTCTCTGTGCCTCTCTTTGCCCAGCCATCTGAAGGAGGTGTGGCTCGCAGTGGTGGAGAACGTGCCCTTGGCGCGGAGCATGATGCATGGCCTGATGGGGCGGCTGCAGTCACGAATGACTCCCAGGGTGCAGGCCACCTCCAAGGCTGACATCTGGCGCCTGGCTGCAGTGGACCCTCTGATGGTGAGTCTTAGGGCAGGCCTGGGACTCCTCAGGGGGCCCAGGGTCAGAGCCCCGAAGCCCAATCCTTCTCTCTGTAGACCATGTGCACCATGTACCTTCTCATCGAGAAGGTGGACAAAGACACCAAGCTGCTGGACCTGTTCCCTGACCTCGTCTACACCCTCCTGATGCAGCTCAGCTGCAGCCACAGGCCTGAGGCCACCTCGCCTGTCCTGAAGACCTGGAGACTGATCCACACAGGGACCCTGCCTGAGGAGCTGAACCTGCAGAGGTGCTCAGGGCAGGCAGCAGGTGGGAGGGGGTCGTAGGGTGCAAGGCTGCTGAGTCGGGCTGGACCTGGCCTCCAGCTGTCCTTTGGAAGCCCCTCGGCTCCAAGAGTCACTCTCCCCAGGGGCCCATGGTTGTCCCTTCCTGGTGGAAAAGTTTCTGAAGCAGATTCTACGTACAGGCCTCCCTCACGTGTGTCCAGCATGGTGTGGTTTTGAGAGTTTACAGGCACACGGTGCCCTGTGATGGCCCCGTCAGGCCTTGCACCAGCCCAGCAGCACGCACATCTACCTCCTCCCAGGGTCACGATCAAATCCATGCGGCTTCTGTTTGAGAGACTCAACAGCGAGGGCCTGGTGTGCGCCCTGGAGGAGCAGTCGGTGTGGGCCCAGCTGGAGAGCAGCGCCACCTTCCTGGAGGGAATCAGCCTGCTGGCCAGGTGGGGCCCAGGCTCTTGCGGGGTGGGAGGTGTGCAGAGCTGTCCCCTGCTCTACAGAAGGCCTCTGGGAATGGCACTGTCACATGGACCCGTGTCCTGGACCCTCTATTCCCACCTTCTGGCTCCAGAAGTGGAGATGTGAGGCCAGAGGGAAGAGGGGCTTGTCCCAGGTCGCATGCACGGGGCTCCAGCAGGGCCAGGATGGGCAGTCACCCCCCAGGTCCCCAACCTATCCCATTATAAAAAGCAGACAGGAAGAAAGTAAGGATTTCACTGACACCCAGCCCCGTAGTGCCCCCTGAGGAAGAGATCTAGCAGTATTCAGAGATCCGCCCACTTTCACCCTCAAGCTGGTGCCAGGCTCCAAATGGTAGGCAGGGCTGGGTGCACGTCCCTGCACGGGGGCACCTCTGTCCTTTGCAGGCTGTGCATGCAGAGCGAGGGAGGCTGCAGGCAGCGGCTGTTGAAGCTGGTGCTCAGGGGCCTGGGCTCGGAAGTGCTGAGCTGCCGGATCAGCTGCACGGCAGCCTGCGTGGAAGTGAGGCACCCGGCCCGGGTGGGGTACAGTGGGGGTGGGGACGGCTCTCCCTGGGGGAAGTGCCCAGTCCCCTGGGGGCCCCTGAGTCCTGGAGCAGACAAGCTTCCCTCCATTGTGTGCTCATTCACTGCTTCACTCTTCAGTGCAGTAGCGGGGCGGGCACTGTGGGGATGCTGAGAAACCAGGGGACCCAGAGGGGCTCCTGCAGGAGAGCACTATGGGGGGCACCGCCTCGCCGGGCGTGAAGGCGGGGTCTGTGCCACGGCTGCTGGGGCCCGGCCACTCTGCCTCGGGCTGGAGGGGACTCCAGAGAACGCCCAGGGATACGGCAGCATCTTCGTGAGGTCCACTATGCCTCAGGAACTGAGCAACTGCCTGGGCTCCGCTCAGACCCCATGCTGGCTGCTGACGTTTCAACTTCACGTAATTCCCACGAGTCATGAAATGTCCTTCTTCAGATTTTTTCCCACCACGTAAAGTGTGAAAACGACTCTTTGGACTGTTCAAAACCTCCCGGGCCAGGGCAAGACCAACCGAGATCATACATGCTGGCCTAGAGTTTTCAAGCTCATGGGCTCCTCCAGTGTCTTCTGCTCTTCGCAAACCTCCCAAGTGATAGTGGGGAGACATTTACAACTTTAAGTGGTCAGAAGGCAGCACTGCATGGTGGCCACATATAGAGAGCCCTTTCTGGTCTTTGTTGAGGTCTGGGGAGTTTACACTTGTGATCCCATGGAAAAGTTATTGGAATTCTAGTGAGTTAATTCCAATCTACCACTGGTGCCCAGGATGCACTGGAGGAAACCCGGGGCAGGGACAGAGCGCCAGGCAGCTGGGGCAGCCTGAGGGCATCCAAGGAACTGGACAGACGTACAGTGGTCACTAACTAGCTGCCCCTTCTCCTCCCCAGGAACCCCCAGTGTGGTGCTTTCTCTCCTCCCTTCCTCCTCCTTCCAACCCTCCCATGTCCTCCCTTCCGCCTTCATCTGTTTTTCTTTTCGCAGACCTGGGGATTGAACCCAGGGACTTGGCACTGAGTTACAGGTGTCCTGAGCCCTCTTTCTATATTTTGAGACACGGTCTCACTCAATTGCTAAGTGGCCTGGCCGGGCTCAAATTTACAATCTTCCTGCCTCAGCCTCTTGAGTGCCAGGATCACAGGTGTGCACCACCAAGCCAGGCATTTCTGTTGCAAACAGAATTTCTGTGTGTTCTATTGCAAACACATAGGCTTCAGGGGGCCCCTTGGGCCTGAGGTACGAGCACCCCGAGTTCTAAGCCATGAGGGGGTCTCCGAGAGTTCAGTCTGTTCCCCCGCGGGGGTGGGGCTCTAGCATAGGTGGCAGCTGTTTTAACTGGAGAAACGGGCGGCAGATGAACTTGCAGGTCACGGTCACCTAGCACCACCTGTGTATCTCCTTCCCGCATCCCCTGGGGCAGGTAGGAGAATCATTCCTTTGTACTGCATGAGGTGGGGAAACCGAGGCACTGCGTTTCCCGCCCCTTCTGTGCACAGAACTGCTGTTCCTGGGAAGGCTTCTGACCCTGCCCCACTCGGCTGCTGGGAAACGGGCCTCCCTCCCGGCCACTGAGAAATGTCTCCTTTCCAGTTCATGAGCAGCCCCGTTCTGCACCGGGAGAAGCTGCTGAGGCCTGCAGTGCTGCTGCTGGAGAAGGGAGCCGGGCAGCAGGAGGACGAGGCCCTGCAGGTGCTGTCCCTGCGCGCCCTGGGCAACATGGCCATCGGCGCCCCCCGGAAGGTACAGGACGGCTCAGGCCTGTGGCTGCGGGCTGCCAGGATCGGTGAGGCCCGGCTGAGCTGTCCACTCCCCTGCAGGTGAGGCAGTACCGGAAGCTCCTGCTGGAGCAGTGCCTGGGCTCCCTGCAGGGGAACGTGAGCGGCAGGGTGACGGCAGAGGGCATGGAGGCCCTGACCAAAGTCCTGGCCCAGCTCCGAGAGGGGGACATGGGCTCTGCTTTCAAAGCCATCTCTGAGCAGTGCAGGCTCCTCTTTGATAACGTGAGTGCAGATGAGAGCCTCCCGATGGTGTCTGACAGCTGCAGATGCAAGGACGGGCTGACTCTGGGATCTTGTGGAAAAGGCTGTGTCGTCCTAAGCTCCAGGGCGTCAGTGCTGTGGAGTCCGGGGGTGGTGGCCTTCTGCCACGCTGGGAGGGAAAGGCGTCCCACGCTCTGGGGACACCGGCAGCACGTGCCCTTGGGGCCTCGGGGGGTGGGGTGTGCAGACCCTCGTGAGCCCTCAAGCAGGAAACAGGGGCCCCAGAGGCCAGAGCCATGCCCCTCCCTCGTGGGCTCCGAGAGCCCAGCAAGGGAGAGACGCGCCCCTGGGGCGTGGCCTGGGGGGCTCCGCAGGGGCCAAGGTACTGGAAATGGCCCTGGGGAGAACGGCTGGGGTTTTTCTGGTTTCCTGCGCTGGGGACGAATGTCAGCCTGCGTCAGCCCCTTTGTGCATTTCGGCCACAGGAGAGCGAGCTGCTCCGGGAAAAGGCTTTCATCCTCTTTGGGAAGCTGGCCAAGGTGGTTGGGATTTCCAGGAAGCACTTCTTCAAGGAGGAAGTGAAGAGAGCCTGGGTGCCGCTCTTGCTGCACTGCCGGGACCCCTGCCCCAGCACAGCCCAGGTCTGTGTCCCCCAAGGGAAAAGGTCCTCTGGGCCTGCGGCCGCTGTTGGCCATCGGCTGCAGGAGTCCTGTGGGCACCCCATTCCTCATGCAGGCTGGGCACAGGGAAAGCTGACGCTGGGTTAAGGACCCTCGGCGCTGTGGGGAGACATGGTGTGGTTTCCCCGGGCCCGTGCCTCCCTGCCCACAACCGTCTTCTGCCCAGTGTCCCTTCATTCAGAGCATTTCTGTATAGGGTGGGTCACTTCCCGCCTTGGGATTCGGTTCATTGAAACTCACCTTGAATCTCCCTCTCCGCTCCCTGAGGGGGGAACCCACCTTGGGGCTGCAAGGCATCCTGGAGGCCTGGCTGGCTGCTGCCTGCTCTTCAAGGCCCACTGTGGGTGGCAGATGGAAAGGCCCCGAGCTCCTCCCGGGCCGCTGCCTCTCAGGGTAACAGTGGGCAGCTGTGGGCTGCGGGCTGCTCACCGAGCCCTGCTCACCGAGCTCTGCAAGCTCCACACGGCCCAGGACCCCAACCGCTTCTTCTCTCCCCCACAGACTCACCGGGGTGTCTGTCCCCTCCTGTAAGCCTTGGGAATCCTCTGGCCCCACACCAGGGGACTTAACAGTCATCTTTCTCTAGGGCTCTAGTCCCCGGTTCTGGGCCATGACAAGTCCCCTCAGTGCTGCTTTTGTGAGGGCTGGGGCTTTCTGGGTGGGGGTGGGCTGGGTTGTTCAGGGGTACAGGGGTGAGGGGCGTCCCGGCATGCATGCCCCTCACCCGGTTTAGCTCCCTGCCTGGGCTCCTCTGCGCGGTCCCAGTCACCCTGAGCACGGAGCATCAGCCCTCAGCCTCCCTTCCCTTGGAAGTGCACACCAGCCTCCACCACTGGTCTGCCTCGCTCCCTCCAGGATATTCCCCTGGGGCCACTTCCGGGAATGGGGGCTGCCACGGCAGTCAGAGTGCTGCACCCCCTCCATGGGGAGCATACCAGCCTCTCTCCTCCTGCCGGAGGCCAAGGGCTGGAATGCAGCAGCACAGGAAGCTGGAGATAGGGCTGGGTGGACAGGTGACCGTTCCAGCCCTGCCTGCCTGGCCGACTCCAGACTCGAATCTCCTGCAGGGCTATTGAGGGCCCAGAGGCGCTGCCTGGGCGGCAGGTTGGGCAGAGGCCTTTTATAAACGCACACAGAGTTTTATGGGAGCTGGCGGGGCCCTGGGTCCCCGTGGGCCCCGGGAGCCCCAGCCCTGCCCTGCTCTGGCTCCAGGCTCTCTGGGGCTGCTTCGGCTTCTCACAGCTCACCCCTCACGAGGGCCATGCAGCACCCAGCTTGCTGCCACCTCTCCTGCCGTCCTGTGTCCCTCCAGGCCTGTGTGGCTACCATGCTTCAGTGTGTGCACTTCTGGGGCTGGAAGTCCCTGGAGAGCCCCTTGGGGCACAGCGACAGCGGCACTGAGGATGACAAGATGACCACTTTCCAGACAACCATGTGCGCCATCCTGGTGAGGAGGCCAAGGGCACCGGGCTGGTCTGGCTAGGAGCTGAGGGGACCTGCCACAGTGCTCTTCTTCCTTGAGGGAGACCACTATGAAGCAGCTCCGAGCAGGACTTATATTAACCAGTTGGCTGTCCATGTTTACTTGTGAGTCACTGGTCCCTACTGAGGCCTGTAATGGTGGGTAAAGCCATGAAGCCTCAAAGACAAGATAAGGCCACAGCTGAGGACTTTAGGCTCCAACCCCAATGAACTAAAGGCGTCTGTAGCTGCAGGCATCTCACTCCTGCAGTGAAGGCCTTCCTGGAGATGACACAGTTCTCCTAAATTAACATAAAGTATTACCTGGAGAAGTCTATAAAGGGTTTCCCAAGTCCTACCCAGATTCCTGCATTTTCTTCAGTATTCCCCTCCTTTGTTTGGAAACCTAATAAATACCTGCTGCTCAGAGAAGTCAACTCAGAGAGTCTTAACCCAAAGAATCTTAAATATTATAACAGAGTTGGACCCTCCTGGAGCCCTAAAATCATTCCGATTGCCTCACTTATTTAAGCCTTCATCATCCACTCACTCAGGAGACTGCAGGCTGATTAACTAAGGGAATTATTAACAGAATACTTTCTCCTGGCCGTGTCCCCCTCATAGCTGCCCAAGGCCCCAGAGAAGTGGAATGTCAACCATGTACTTACTTTATGAAGTTTTACAGCTGCAACATTCTGAAAAGTGGAGATAGGCCGACATAATTTTGAAAATATATTTTATTTAACTCAATATAATCAAAACAGGGTCATTTACAGCGGTATCTCAGTGTATGAACTTAATTCCACGATTCTGGTCACACACCGAATTGCTGGCGAAAGGAATTGAATTCAAGGGTTAGGTTCAACATCATCCTTACGGGGAAATTCGATTTGGTTTGCCAGCAGAGCTGCGGCAGGAATGATGTGTGTGAACCCGCCCCAGCCTCAGGACCTCATCTTGCGAAGCTGTGTCCTCTATCTTTTGCAGACTCAGAAAAAGCCTGCTGTTCTCTACAACTTCCTGCTGGAAACCATGAGCTATGTTAAACATCACTTGTCGAGGACCAGAGTCGTTGCCTGTAACTTGGCAGGTGAGGGGACAGATGTCTGACGCAGCGTGGGCGTTGGAGGCCACCTGGTCAACCCCGGCCCTGCGATGGGAGACGGGGCAGCGTTGGGGTGAGAGCGCAGGCCTAGCGGTGCACGATGCCCATCCTGCGGAGCTGCACACCCGCCTGGCTCGGCTTTCTCCTCGCCGACTTTGCACTATTGGTTTCTCTAGCAGGGAGGGACCTAGTTTTTGTGCCATGAGCACTTCTTGGGCTCTCTTCTTAGGAATTATTATGAAGCAGCTCTCTGCTCATTATGTGAAGAAGCTGGACCTGCAGGCGCTACGGAACTGTAAGTGGGGGTGTGTCGGGTCCCAGGTCTGGCCCGGGTGGCCCTGCTGTGGGCTGCTTTGGGGGAGCGATGGGGGCACGTGGGGAGGGCTTTGCAGGAACCATTGGGTGGGTGGAATCTTTCATGCTGTGTTGCTTCCATTTGAGCTTGAGCTGCTTCCACCGGGGTTCTGCACTCAGATTCTGTGGGTGGCCTTTCTGCCCTTACTGGGGACTTCCGTCCTGGGGTGGGGGTCAGTACTGGGCGTGGGACACAGCTCTGCCTGCTGACGCTTGGCCTTGCATCCAGAAGGTTCTGAGGTGGCCGTACCTAGTGGCATCCTGCCTCGGCCTGCAGTCAGCTCAGGGGCGCTGCACACAGGGCGTGTGGTCCTGCGCACAGGCTGACCCTTCCTCTCTGCTCTCAGCTCTCCAGGAGCTGCAGCTGGACTCAGACCCTGGCGTCAGGAGGGCAGCCCTGGAGACTCTCAAAGTCCTGGACAGCTGCAGTCAGGCCTGGCTTCCAGCTCTGTCCGACGGAGCGTCCTAGTCGGTTCAAGCGTGCGATGTGTTGTCTCCCGAGCGCGGACCCCTTCCACAGCAATGCAAACCATTTTTAACTTAGTTTTGAAGAAAGACTTTGCAGAACTATCACCCTCCTGCTGAAATAAACCTGCATTGCCGCTGGACTGCAGCGTCCTGACTGAGGGGATAGCGTCCTAGAACCAAGACACGGGGCAAACTTCTCGCTTTGCTCCAGAATCTGTGCCAGACAGCACTGAGCCCTGACGGTCTGAGCCTTCCCGGCTTCACGGCCACGGTCTTCTCATACTTGCGGAGCGCGTACCCGCTGCCAGGCAGCCAGGGAGGCGATCTGCTGCACAGCCCCTACCTCCGACCTCGTTCCTAAGGGAAGAGGCAGATGTGCACCCAGCTGACCCTGACACAGGGCTGCATCCAGGGTGCAGTGCAGTAGCATCCCCCGGGCAGCGTGTCCTTGGCTTGGAGACAATCCCGGTGGGCTTCTCAGAGGCAACTGTCTATACCAGGCCTACCCTCACCCTTCCTGTGGAGGCCTCAGGGTACCAAAGCGGGTTCGGGCTGCTAGTGACGGTGTCCAAGGGATATGGTGGGGAAGAGGGGAGGCAGGAGACTTTCCCATACTAAGGCCACCAACAGCACAGTTGCCAGCTATCCCCCTGCAGGCCCTAAAGGTAGCATCAAGGGGTCCCCCGAAGGGTGGGGGGCTGCTCTACAGCCCGACAGCCTCTACCCCAGGCTTCTCTAGATGCTACTGGAGCTGCTTTGCGGCTCTTAGGAAACTAATAGCAGAGCTGTTTCCTACCAGGCGACGAGATGCCTCTGCTAACGGTGAGACGCGCCGGTGCGGCTGGGCCGTGCGCACGTCCTGCAGCCAGGGTCCCCACACCTGTGACTCACAGACCTAAACAGCAGCGGGACTTCAGCCCTGGTCCTGAAAGGGTAACGGCAGCCAGGAAAGCAAAGGATTAAGCTCTCTGGCCATGGAAAAGGGTAACTTCTGAAGAATAAAACGTCAGAAAGTTAAGTGACAAATCATAGCTGAACTTATCCTCCAGTTATAAAACTGGACTGCCTCGTAGAGATTCGAATCAAACAAGAGGAAACAGACAGCACTCTGAGGATGCTAGGAGAGCCAGGCCCCCAGGACATGCTGGACCTCAGGGCAGAGAGAGACAGCAAAGTATGCTATAGGTTCAGTCACCACGGAGGCCCCAGCCCGAGGCAGCAGTGTGAGCAAATGGTGACTTTTGGTGCAGGACAGAGGGCACCGGGAGACCCCGGGGAGGCAGCCCCAAGCTGCCGATGCACCATCCATGACCCACAACCTGCCTCCGGGGGTGTCAGCATTGTGGCCCGAGTGCCCCTATCCAGACCCCCAGGACGGGAATGTACTACCTACAGGGAACCTCTCGGGTGAGAATTTGCTACTGTCACCAAATACCCGAGCAAACTGCCTTTAGAGGTTTGTTTTGCTCACCTTTATGGCACCAGTTTCTGCTTGTGCCTGGCGAGGGGCTTGTGGTAGAGGGCGGGGTCAGGCTCAGCCTCTTAGCAGAAACACCTTAATCCTTTCCCCAGGCAGTGCTTCTACCTTAGACCCCACAGCACATCCAGTACTAGCACCTTGAGGACCAAGCTCCCCACACAGACCTCAGGGGCTCCCCTTCAAACTGTAGCACCCGGCACACCAGTTCTTGTCAAATGCAAACCACCTCTTAGTGAAACAAAGCTGCAGGATCCACGGTAGTAAGTGCAAGTGCAGGTTACAAGCAGACATCTACCACAGCTTACGGGTCCTTTACCAGCACACTGGCTAAACCCCAACCCCCACCCCACATCCTGTGCTGAACACCAGAATATCAAAACCTCTTACCTCCTAGGCCCAAGGCAACCCCTGGCCAGAGCAACGGGGTTTCTGATAGAGTGTGCTTGTGTCCCAGGAAGCAGGGGCTCCAAGGAAAGGTCTAGAACTAGGGGCCACCTTGTCCCAAGGCTGGCCAAGGCGAGGCTATGTGCTGAAGGATGCCCCCCTGACTCACGGCTGTAGGCTGACTGGTGTCGCTCAGCGTGGAGGGGAGGCCCTGACCCGGACAGGATGGGACTGGAGGGGGGCCTTGGGAGGATGAGGCAGGCAAGGGACGAGGGTGGGGGCCTCTGGATGGGCTGAGTGTCCTTACGAGACACTAGGGCGGCCCTGTCCCTCCTTCCTTCCTGCAGGCGCAGCTGTCCACAGCCTGTGGGGGTGTCCCCACCAGAGCCGACCCTGCCAGAACCCTGGCTTGCTAACAGGTGGGGGACATCAGGAGTGACTTGCAGAGGGAGGGGCGAAAAGGAAAAGTGTGTAATCTCTTCCTGCCTTTAACTTTTATTGCAAAAAATTATATATAACAGACAGCAATGTATCAACAACTATCACTCCTGATGGGCAGTTTACGGATTTTGCTACTGTTCTTGAATATTAGAAATAATGCGTTAAAATATGGTATCTTATGGTAAACGGTCTCACAGTGACGTGTGGCGTTGCGGACGCTCTGGAAGTGCAGGTGTTTTGGGACTAACGTGGGATCGCTAAGCCACAATGTGCTTTCATCCAACTCCAGTCAGGAATTACTTTTTGTGGGTGAGTAATGTTCCAGTCTGCCGTCTCTCATACAGAAGAAACTGTGTAGGGTGGGGAGGGATCTGAATGTAACACACCAAACAGTCATATTTCCCTTCAAGGATCACTGGATCCAGGGTTTAAATGTAGGCTTTTAAACAAACATTCTAAAAACAAAAAATAACAGGAAATGTAAGGGTGAAGTCTCAGGACATGTCTAAATTTAAAAAAGAAAACCTGAGAGAAATTGGCCTATAAGGGCTAACTTTTAACATCCTAAATTGAAGCTGGGCATGGTGGCGCAAGACTGTAATCCCAGCACTCGGGAGACAGGAGGATCACTGGGAGTTCGAGGCCTGCGTGGGCTACAGAGTGAATTCAAAGCAGTCTGAATTACACAGTGAGACCCCGTCTTGAAAAAAAAAGCAATCTTATTCACATAATGTTAATAACACGAACTCAGAGTTCAATCTGCTGGAGACAACTTCCCCAAATTTGTGTTAAGGATGGATAAGCCAACTATATTGCTACTGTCCTGATACTTGAAAAAGGGTTAGTGGCGTAGCTCAGTAGAGTGCTTGCTTAGCATGCTTGAGGCCTGGGGTCTAATTACCAATACTGTAAAGCAAGAAAACAGAACAGCTGGGTGCTGTGGCTCACGACTAATCCTCGTTACACCGGAGGCTGACGCAGGAGGATATGGAGGAGGAGGATTAGCCTGGGCAACTTAGCAAGACTGAGTCTGGAGGAAAAAACCCAAACAACATACAAACAGAAAGCAGAGAACAAGAGGGAAGAAAGTCACAGCTCCAAATAGCCTGGCTACACATGTCTAGTTTTGAATTCTTCTAACAAAAATCACTTTTCTCTTCCATTCTGAAGCATATGTTCTTCTTTTCCCTAGAAGAAAAAAGACAGAGAAAATGATTTCAGTAAAATTCCAGTAGAACTCGAGCCAGCCAGCAGAAACTTAACTGCTTTATATTTCCTTGTATATTCACAAATATATGTGTCCATTACAGACAATGCTATTGTATTAATAAAGAACCTAAAAGAAAGTGACCGTCACGCAGGCAGGTGCACCCGAGTGAGAAAGTCCACGGGCTCTCAAATCCTCGCCTCCATGGGGGGTGCACATTTGTAATCCTAGCACTCTAGGTGGGTGAGGCAGGAAGATCAGAAGTTCAAGCCCAGAGCAGACAACTTAGTGGGACCCTGCCTTGAAATATAAAGTAAAAAAGGGCTGAGGACACAGCTCAGTACAAAGGCTCCGGGCTCAGGTTCAATCCTTAGTACCAAGACACACACACACACACACACACCCGGCCCAGCCCACACTGCCTGTGAGTCACAGGTCAGCAGACTTAGCCTGCGCTTCCTTGCTTAGGAGTCAAACCTGCGTTGGCGGGAGATGTCTCAAGGGGCTCTTGTGGGGACCCAGGTGAGCTGCACAAAAGCCACTGCATGGTCGAGGACACAGGACGGGCTGAAGCTGGCCACCAACCTTCCCCACGCAGTCGTGAAGTGTGGAGAGAGGGTCCCCTCCCTATGCGCCTGCGGCGATGGCCACAGTGACTTGCCACCATGGCCCGGGGAGCTCTGCCGCCCTGCTGAGGGCCGAGCACCGGGCACTGTCCCATCAGGTGCGGTGACACCTGCTCACAGCGCAGAAGGACACAGCATCACTGCCATGGCCAGGCCCGAAAAAGAAGCCCCAGGCTGAGCACCGGGAGGCAGGACCCCAAGGGGAAGTACAGGAGGTGGGAGGCTGGGAGCTGAGGCGGTGCAGGGGGACGGGCGGGTGGGGGGGCCGTGGGACTGTGACAGGCACGAGTGGGAGGGGGGGCTGCTTGGGAAAAAGTCACTGAGGCTGTCAGCAGAGAGGCAGTGGACCAGGGGATTCCCATGTGTGGGAGCCGGGAGGGACCTGGGCGACAGCCACGGGTTGTCACTCTCAAGGTCGCCTCCGCAAAGCAGGGGCTGGGACCTTGGAGGCCTCACCCATGCCCGACTCGGTGAAGGTCACCTGGCGTGGGTTTGTCCTGGGAAAAGCCCCGTGGGCATGAGGGTGGGGCGGCCAGGGGGGACGGTGCAGGCGTCTATGCACCACCGTGGGCCGCAGCCCTGCTGGCAGAGGAGCTGTGCACAGTCCACACAGCACCCGGGGCGAGGGTCACTCTCCAGGCTCAGCGTCCTGGGGTCCCCCGAGGCCTCTGCCCTAAGCAGGGTCCTTCCCCCAAGCCCTCCATCGGTTCCCTCAAATGGGAAGGCATGTGCTGTGCAGGCCGGACGTCACACCCCGAAGTGTGCCGGACACACAAAGCCAGACCCAGAGCTCCGGAGATTCATGCCAAAGGTCTGCGATTACAGGCAGAGCAGGGCTGAGGCCCGGAGGCAGTGAGTCTACCCCAGCCACTAGCTGCAGGCCGGAGCTGGAAGTGGTCCAAAAGTCAGCATTTTCGGGTCTGTTTTACCTTACCATACTATTTTCTGAGCATGAGAGGAAGGAGTAGGAAATGTCAGTGACAAAGACGAAAGAGAGTAACAAGTGAAGGTTTTAAGAAGAAAAGCCGAAATCATTTTGATGGAAAATGTGTGACTTTTCTCTTTCAAGAATGTTTTCCACTTTGATGCATTTTCCTCAGAAACACGTGCTTGATATAAATGCTGATTTTGGAGAGGAAAAGAACTGGGGACAATATTCTCGTGAGTATTTACACGACAGTCCTGCTGGGATTGGTCAGAAGGGGCACAGGGCTGGGTGTGGCCTCACCTGCCCGAGCTGCACCTCTACCACTTCAAAAGACACACAAGAAACAAAGGCTGCGGCTGCGACAAGCCATCACCTCCAGAGCTGTGGCTCAGAGAGCACCAAGCTGACCGACAGAGCGTGGCTCTTTCTTACCGCTTGGGCTGCGAAGGGCAGACTGGCTCCGCTGGGGTGGAGTCCATAAACCTGGGGGTCCGACAGCCTGCGTCGCTTTGCAGGGACCGGAGGGTCCCTCGTGGCTGTGCCTGCAGACACGTGAGCCTCCACTGCAGCTGAGCCCCTTGGACTTCTCACGAGCCCCTGGAAGCCCTGGAGGCCCAAGTCTCGGTGTAATCTTCCAAAGCTGCCTCCTGTTTGGCACCGAACTCCTGCCCTGGCTTTATCTGCGCACACTCCAACGCGCGCAGGCAGCTTGGCCTGCTGAGGAGAGGTCTGGAAGCACCTCTGGTGAAGCTGGTCAAATCTTTCTTTAACTTCATCATAGCGACTCTTAGGACAGCTTGCAGGTTCTATCCTTGGCACCGAAATAGCTTGGCTGGGTGATACTCCCTTTCTGATGGTTCCAGAACTGTGTCCTTGAAAAAGGTCAGGTGTCAGCGCAGAGCTGCCTGGGCTCGGCGGGGGGTGGGACTTTGAAAGTGAGGAAGAGGAATCCCCCCTTGGGGGGCAGCTACTCACTCTGACCGATCGCCTGCCCAGGTGTTCGAAGGTCTCACTTAAGCTCTTAGCTTTCGCTCTGCTGAAAGGAAATCTTGGCCTGCGGGTTTCTGAGCCCCAGGGACTGCCCGGTCTCACATGGCCACCTCTGTACACGTCCAAGGCGCAGGAGTCTGAGGGTCCGGCTGCTCGAGGATGTTTCCTAGGACTCAGGCAGCATTCTCGGTAAAGCCGGTCAAATTTGTCTTCAACCTCCCTGTATCGGTTCTCTGCATGGCCCTGCAGCATCGGTGGTTGGGAAACTATTTTTACAGGTGAAATTAACCATTTTAATGTCCTAAGTCGATTTTCCCAATCAAGATGCACTGTGCTGAAGTCTAAGTAAGGCAACGAAGAATGCGTCCGGGGTGTCACCTGGAGCTCCTTCCAACTAGGATCTAATTTACGAAGCTGCGGTTTGTTCTCTTTAAGGAAAACTTTTTCCAACTCTAAACCTGTCTGGTGGTGAGCGACGTGGAGTAAGTTCTTGCAGTCTCTCAACGTCTGCCCCCACCTCCGGGGCTCTGGGTAGGGTGGGGACCTCTCCTTGGCGCGCCGCTGGGAGTGCCTGGCCCCTCTGCAATGCGGCTCGCTCATCTGCACCCGGCTTCTCCGGGGATGCCTCCTCCGGGAGCCCCAGTTCTGCACGATGAACGTTTTGGTGGAGATGATACACGACGGCTTTGCGCTCAACAGCCGACTCATTGAGTGCAGCATGCCGGCGTACAGGTCACTGATCGTCACATTGCAAATGTCATCGCCCTCCAAGGACTGGCTGCTTAAGCAGCTGTGCCCGCTGGTCCCCAGGAACGACAGACTGTCACTGCTGGGCACTACAGCCATGTCTGCTGGGCAAGGGGGCAAGGGCCCCCATGCGGTGGAGGAGGAAGCTGGCTCCACAGGGCTCCTGAGGTTCTCTGTAGCGTCATCACCAGAAGGTCCTGGGAGAAAAGAGCACAAAGTCAAGAAGTGTCACCACTCAGTCACCCACATGTGCCAGACACATAGCACTTGTAGGTCCTGGTCATGTTTCTTTTAAATAACACAAAAACACACAAATATTCAGGAACAAACTCTTTTCAGAGATTACTCCTTTGGCTGTCAGAATTTGATCCCGTCTCACCTCTGAGAAGTACCCTTCCCTCTGGACTGTGATGGCTGCTTTTCCCAAAACAAAGTAGCAACCAGGCTATCACAAGGGCCACCCATCGGAAAGGGCGGGGAGGGCAGCCAGACCCCCAAATTCACTCTTTACACGCCTTCCACTTTGCACTGTGTGAAATATTGTATGTATTTAAAAAAAATAAAATCAAACCAGTAAGAGAATGGGAAAACCCTAAAACTGAATGCAAAGAGGGAAAAATGAACTTGCATATCAATCTGATAATGGAAAGAGAAAAACGCACGGAAATCACATGGCTCTGCACGCAGACCCTGAGTGGATGGAGGAGCTGGCTGGAAATGCTGAGGGGTAGCAACAGCCGCCACCACCCTGGAGCTTTTTGGACGGGATGACTGACCAGAGGAGCACACCTTGCCGGGGCTGGTGACAACCAGGACAGACGGATGCGCAACAGGGGCGGGGTGAACTGGTGCCCAGGGACTGATGGGGACACGAGTCGGAGGACATGGAAGCGGCCCAAGGCGGGACCAACTTGGGCCTGAAGAGGAACGCTGGCCATAGACTGCAACACGTGCACTTTTAAAAGCCCGTGAACTCTTACAGAGCTCCGAACAGCAGGAAAGGAAGCAATCAAAGGTCTGGGTTTCGGCTAACTCAGGTAATCACCACTGGACACCAGAACCGCCGGTGGAAGCTTTTCCAGGAAAAGACTCCCTGGGGACCCCGAGGATAGAGGGCCCCTGCGGTGAGGAGTCAGAGGGGCCCACCTTGACTGAGCAGTCAGCACCGGCGGACAGGTGGAGGCCATGTCCTGGAGGACAGACCGTCACACAGGTTGTATTTATGCTGAAGATGTTCACCAGGAAGCGACCCGTGAGGGAAGAATCAGGCAACCCTAAACTGGGGGACCTCTGCAAAGCCACTGGCCTACGTAAGACTGAAGGTGACAACCAAATGCAGTGGGCGCGGCCCAGGGGTCCTCAGCCACTGAAGACGACAAGGAGCAGAGGGCGCGGCCGGCTCACTGGGTCAGAGCTCACGGGAGTCAGGGAGGAGAACTATGCCGTCCTAGACCCACGTGCAGCACTCAGAGATGCGGAGTCCACAGACCACCTAAGTACATGCTGCCTGCGCGGAGGGGCCGTGGAGCAGCTGGACAAGACGTCAGCTGGTGCTGCCCCAGAAGGGAGCTCACTAAAGCACTCCTGTGCTGCCGGCAGTCCGAGATGTCCACGCTAGCAGAGGGGACCAAGAGCTGGCGGGCGGCTTCTGTGCCACCCTGCAGAGGACAATGGCTCCCTTAGCAAGTTCCGGATTTTCCTATGAAGTGTAGTGGGCAGCAACGGGATGTGCTGCGCCCAGGGTCCCGGTGGCTCCACGAGCAGCGAAGGAGGCATGCGCGGCTCGTGCAGTTTCGACCGCACACTTACCCGGGGCAGGCACGGCAGGCGAGGCCACAGGAGGGCCCAGGGTCCCAGGCGTGTCCTTCCTGACTCCCTTCTCCGGGCCCTGGAATTAAAGGTGATGCTTACAGGACAGTCACGGAATGCGAGACCCTGGAGCCCAGGGCTGGGTCCTCCCCTGGCAGTGCGGAGGCCCCCCGGGGTGGTGCCAGGAGCTGCCCCTCTCCCAACAAGACTGCGGCTCTTTCGCGTGGCACTGCCGCGAAGCACGTGAATGCGAAGACTGCCAGCTGGGCTTCAGGCCGTGCGGGGAGACTCGAGCGTCTACTTTATGATGGATGTAAACCACACAGGGGAAACAGATACCTCAAAACACCCGGAATCCTGCAGCAGGATGTCCACTTGGGTCAGGTACTTCCTCCTTAACTCATCTTTCAAAGGGCTCGGAGGCACTGCAGGCTGGTCAAAGAGAGAAGCCGGTGTTCCCGAGAGCGGCCGGATACCGCTGGCCTCGTGCGTTCTGGAACACACTGGCAGCTCATCCGCGCACAGTCTTTAGGTGGAGACACTCGAAGTCACTTTTTCACTTCCTGCTCTTAGCAGTGCAGAGGGGTGAAGCCCCTTGTGGGCGCGGTGGTGCGTGACTGTAACCCCAGCACTCAGGAGGCTGAGGCAGGAGGATCACTGTGAGTTCAAAGCCAGCCCAAATTACATAGCGAGACTCTCAAAATACCAAAAAGCACAACCACCCTCCCAAAAAGTGGTGTGGTCCCTCAGAAAATTTACTGACCCAATTTCTACCTCTAGGGAATCTACCCAGGGCAACCACCCAAAAGAAGACCAAAACGCACTAGCTGGGTGATGTTTATGACCGTAGTGCTAAAACAGGAAAAATAAGACAATCTAAATATTTGTGAGAGGGTTCAAGCCCAATCTTAGTAAGAGCCCCACTGGTGCGTATGTAAGAGGCCCAGTGCTCCAGCGCCGGCAGCAGAGATGGTGGAAACCCCACCCCCCCGCCCGCCAGACACTGTCAGGGCTGCAGCCTCCTTGCTGTACCCGCATGGGTTGGGCCAGGGACTCGGGATCAGAGGGCGACAGGGCACTTTCGCACAGGGCCCGGCCTGCACCCCGGCTCTATACAGCAGGCCCGCTTCCCCCTCGCTGCTGATATCAACAGAACATGTCACAAAGCTTCGCTGTCCGTCCCCAGGGCACCGCTTCACTTTGGGCAACAAACGTCACCCACGGGATCACAGAAACGCTTCACAAAGGGCAACTTTGGCAGAGAACCGGGCACCAGTTACACTGGCATCTGACAGCAGGTGCGGTGGGGCAGGGAAAGATCGCTGGGCCTCACCTATCTGGGCAGGGAAGCGGAGGGCAGACGCAGACTGCGTGCAGAGACACCGGTTCTGTGGCCCCTGGGCATTGGGAAGGGACACACAAACGATACTTATCGCTGAGGGCAGTGACACTGCGACTGTGTGGGCTTCAGGGGCTGACCCAGAAACACCTCCCTACGCACAGTCTGCGGAGCGGGCCTGGTTCAGGACCTGACTCTGCGGGCAGACGCAGGCTGGGAGCCTCAGCAGCGACATCTGGCTGCAGAGTGAAAATCCTCCTGCAGCACTTAGAATCATGTCAGATCAGCATGTCAGGTCAGCACGTCAGGGCAGCTACGGGTGGTGCTAGGCTGAGGGGGACTGAAAGGAGGGGACCAAGGACCAGAGGTGTGGCAGCCAGACAGACCGGGAAGAGGACTTGGGGAAGACAGACGCAGGGACACTGCCTGAGACCGAGGCTCCCTCCATCCTCATCGGCGGCACTCACCGTTGGGGCGCAGGCAGACGGGTACCCCTGGGCTGAAGCTTCGTCAGCATCACTACTTTCTGACTCTAGAAGTAAACAAGAAAATAGCAAGAGGGATATTTAGGAAACCCTGTGTATTCTTATCAAGGTCCGTTTGGGTATCATCCTATGTTCTTTTTTGTTTTTTTTCTGGTACCAGGAATCGAACTCACTACCTTGCGCTTGCCAGGCAGGTGCTGTGCCGCTGAGCTAAATCCCCAGCTCCTTCACTCTATGTTCTACAGTAAAAATCTCATTGCTTCAAGAATGCTCCCTTTCTGAAGGCACACGGCCACCTATTGCTAGTCAAGACTGCAGCGGCCGGCAGGACCAGCAGGACATGCCTATGTCAGATTTCCCACCACAGCAGCTGTCGGGGCCTCTGATCTGAGAAGCTGAGCGCCTCACCTGGCACTGCTTGGCAGACCAGTGCAATGGCGACGCTACCCAGTCTCCACTGAGTAGCTGGAATGGGCTAGGGAGGCTCAGGAACTGAGAGTTCAGTGTCACTCAGTTTTCTGTTACTTTAAATGGCCATGGGTACCAGTAAGTACCATACCGGACAGTGAAGCTCTGAACTATTTTCACTCATGTCTAGCAGTCTGTGAAATTCATAGATCTAAATATTTATGGAAGGGGCTGGGGATTTAGCTCAGCGGCAAAGCGCCTGCCTGGCAAGCGCAAGGTCATGAGTTCGGTTCCCGGTACCGGAGAAAAACCAAAAAAAAAAAAAAAAAAACTTACGGAGTTAGGATTTGGGTTAATACCAGTAAAGAAAAAATACCATCATACCACCAGACATACCAGATTTTCTTTCTAATCCTACCTTAAATTTTACCAGTAATGTGTGACTCAACTACTCATGTTACCAATGGCCTGCTGTAGATAAGGCGCCAGGAAGGAGCCGCGCAGAGGGGACAGAGGCTGTGGAACGGCCAGCGTCTGCAGTGGTGACGCACTCCTGTAACGCCAGTGCCCTAGACAGGCTGGGTCTGGACAGGAAGTGGGTGAGAGAGAGGCTGCCACATGCGCTTTATCGGAAGTGGGTGGTGAAGGGAAGAACAGAGGGAAATAACTAGTAACACCACGTGGGAAGATCCACAGGGGAATCGGAACAAGTCTAAGTGCTGATGGGGGACTCAGGCTAGCGAGGAGGTGAAAGAAGGAAGGAAGGGCTGGGAAGGCCTGTGAGGAAACCGGCAGGGCCAGGAAGACGAAGGACAGAGGGCTGAATACAGAGGCGGAAGGGCCGTGACGTAAGCGTGCGTTCACAACTGCTCTGGAGGGTAAGGCTGAGCTCAGCAAATCTTGACATTAACTTTTTAAAACGGGGGGCACGGTCGTTTATCGAGGAACCACCTGAGTGCCATTGACATGCCGGGCACTGTGGATGGACCTGACTGGGTGACAGATGGCCCCCGGGCCCTCAGGCGCTTAGGAGGACGCCACAGGCCATGTTAGGATATCTTTATCTTTTGAGATCCTGGAGGAAAAGGGAAAAACTTATCATGAGGAATCTTTAAACGGTCATAGCGGGGACATCTGTTGGGCTGGGGCCCCCTCCGCCTCCCTTGTGAACCTGAGCTACACTCACCTGTTTCCCAGACCTGCGCACGGGGACGGAGGAGGTCATCACCTTGCTTCCTGGGGGCGTCCTAGAGGGGCAAAAATCAGCAAAGACGTGTTGGAGAGAGAGCACGTCGTAACCCCGCAATGCACTAAGCCTGCAGTCCTTCCCTGAACACAGAAAGCTTCGAGAGATTTCGGAAACCTCAGAGCATTCAAGACGCTAGACGGGCCACGGCATCTTAGGAAGCACCGGCCCGTAAGAACAGGGGAGTGCGTCCTGGGGAGGCCTCTCCATGAGGGAGAGGCCTCAGTGTCACTCCTGCGGGCCCTGGAGACTTTTGGCTACTGAGCGGCACTAACCCAAGCCTTCCTCCGGAACGTTACCATTCGCCCCTGCTGAAAGTGCCTCCTTCCGAGGTCTGCCATCTCCTGTGCTCCAGGGCAGCGATCTTAGGAGCAGTCTGAACATTGGGTTTTTTGGGAATAGATGAAGGCAGACTTGGGCATAGCCACCAACAGTAATTCCAGTGAGGTCGTGGCTGTCCAAGTTGTAATGAGAGCTATGCCCAACTTCTTAATCCCAAGAAAGTCTAGAAATTCTCTATAGACACTGGGCAGGAGTCCGCCCACATTTGAACTAAAAACCTTAAAGAAACGTCCAGATGGAAACATTCTGTCACCAGGACCACTTTAGCACTGGTCTGAAGAGTAAGGACAGCACGGCCTTTGGCTTCCTAACCTCGTTTCTCAGCGTTTACTGCAAAGGAAGCTACTTAGCACTGGGCAGTGGTCAGGGCCAGGATGTTCCCAAGGACTATACAAGACGGGGTGAAATGAAGCTCCACTGGCACACAGCCACACTGCTCATTTACACCTGTCCTACAGGAGCCGAGTCGCTACGGCAGACGTACGGCTAGCAAAGCCTCAGATACTTACATCCGGCCCTGCACAGAAAAAGTGACTGAACTATACAGTGCATGAAGAGAAAGGTTCCCCATATATGTTAAATGGAAAAGAACTAAAAAACATGTACTTTAAGACATGCATTACACACAGAGTTCAGTCAAAATTGAAGTACTCGCATGCATTTCTAACACTGCTATGGCTAAAATAATTAAATAAGGAGGTTTGAGTTTTAGAATTGCTGTCAACGTTGTGTAACTTTAACCCTGATGTTTTCATTCTTGGACACCGGTTCCCTGACCTGTGACCAGAGGTGGAACCATGGGCATCTGAGAAGTACTGATTAACAGAACACCAGACAGCGCTGCAAAAGCTACCCCGGGAAAGGCTGCTGGAGGGCAGTCTCATGGTAGGCGGGCAAACTACCGGTGCCACTCAGTAAAACAACAACAGATCATTAGCTGCAAAGCCTTGGGATCATTTTGGGGATGTGGGGCTTGAAACCTTGTTCCTAAAAGGGAGGGAAATGCAGAAGGAAGAGTGTGATCCTGCACGCTCTACCCTCCGTCCATCTCTCTTGTTTGCCTTTCATCTCCTTTCCCAGCAGGGAATGGATCTGGTCTTTTCTTTTTTTGACACAGGGTCTTACTACGTAGTTCAAGCCAGCTGTGACCTCACTGTAGCCCAGGCTGGCCTCCAACTTGAGGTGATCCTCCTGCCTCAGCCTCCCGAGTAGGATTACAGGTGTATGCCACCATGCCTGGCCTGTGGATCTGGTCTTTTCTGTAAGGACTCAACAATGGGCTATGTGGCCTGTGGGAGGTCATCCCACTAGCTCAGCTTCTCTACAGGCAAGTCAGCTATCAAAAGCCCTGAGGCCTAGGACGGAGGAAACACAGGGCAATGAAGAGGCTAGGCAGCGGAAGAAATGCCCTCAGAAATCCTCAGACAGGGACAGGGTGACAGGCAAGGAAATCAAGTGTCCTGTCAGGGCCTCCAGCAGCTTCCAGCACCAGGGTCCACTCACACTCATTCACACCAACCCTTCCCGCAGCAATGCATTTCAGCGGTACAATTCGACACGAAGTACCTGGATTGGTCCTTTGTTTATCTCCTTTACTAGTTTTCCTCCCCAAATTCTCAGTCCTTAGAAAAAGAAACAAAAACAGTCATTTAAGTGAAGCAATTCTCAGTACTGAAGTTTTGTTTAACCTGCATTCATAGAAGTCAAAGTGACAGATACACAAAGTATATAACATGTTTTTGATGGTCTGTTGTCCCACATTGTGAAGTTCCAAGACTTTTCATGAAGACTAGACAAATTTTTCATTAACAGAAATCTCTTCTACCCAGCAGGCAGGCTCGTCAGATCATACCACTAACCTGAAAAGAAGCACATAGCTATGCCAAGTGCTGTCCTTAAAATACACATTTACGGAGGGCGACAGAAACACTGCATTTGCGGAACAAGCACACCTTAGGGCAATGTCGACATAACAGTGCTTTCTGAGGGCGACCTGCACGGCGTATAAACAGAGCAAGCCCACGCTCGCGGCAGCTTCTGGAGTTGAAGCGCACCTAGCTTTGCCACGTACTAATTCAGAGAAGGCTGGCGATACACTGATTCGCCGAAACCTCTTGGACACAGACGCAGGTTCAAGGGAACACGTAATGCTTTGGTCCCTGACAAGGAGGTGAACAAGCTCTATTTTCCAAAGCGGGCACAGCAGCATCCGGAAGCCTAGCGGTCACCCTCTCAACCCCCAGTGCGGGGTGCCTCCGTACCCTGGGGCGTCTCGTAGGTCAGCGTGGACATGTCCACCACCGGGTCGTCCTCGAAGGGGTGCTCATACTGCCGGGCAGAAGGGGGCGTCGGTCAGTCCCGACCCCCGCCCGCCCCCAGCCCTCCCCGCATCCCCGGCCTTCTCCGCCCCAACCCTCCGCCGGCCGGTGGCTCCCACCTTCGCTATCAGCTGCTGCATGCGCCTCTGGAAGCGGCGGCGGCTGTCACCGAGCTTGTGCAGCAGCAGGTCCTCCTCCGGGAGCTGGCTCTCCAGGGCCTGGGCTTCCATGACGTGCGCCACACCCAGAGACCACTCGGCGCGGAACGCGGCCCGCCGCTCCCCGCGCGCCGCTCAAATAGCTCGCTCCGCCCCCTTTGCCCCAGTCTCGTGTTCCTATTGGCTTCAGCGCAAGGGCCGGGCGCTGATTGGGGCCTTCAAACGGGTTTACTCCTGACCAATCCACGACCAACCTCTAGGTCCCGCCCTCAGCACTCGCCGGGCGGAAATGGGGCAGAAATGAGCCGGAAATGAACCCAGCGCCGGGACGAGTCGCGCCCGCTAGGGGAGTGGCACGGCCAGGGCCAGGGCCGTGGTGTCTCTTTGAGGCGTGCGGATGTCTGTTGTCAAGCGGTGTTCCTCCTTCATCACTTGGCTTGTGCACTTGGCACAAGCGCGGCCTGAGACTCCTCAGAGACTTGTCTGGG
This sequence comes from Chinchilla lanigera, assembly GCF_000276665.1. NCBI lineage: Eukaryota > Metazoa > Chordata > Mammalia > Rodentia > Chinchillidae > Chinchilla > Chinchilla lanigera. The sequence goes on along the minus strand of NW_004955453.1, from coordinate 2,322,643 downwards.
TCTCCCCGCGGGTGGGACGCCCGCCCGTGGAGTTCCTGTGCGGACTCCGCCCACTAGCTGGGCTCCCCGGCGGCGGGGGGCGGCGGGGGCGGGCGGGGAGAGGCCAGGCCTTGCAGTCGGTGGGGAAGGAGGCATGGGAGGGTTCCTTGAGAGAAAATAAATAAAATAAAAAATAAAAATGAAAAGTAAATCCCAACACAAAATATGGGTAAGGTGCCTATCAGTGCCATAAACACAAAATCCAGGAAAATAAGAGAATGCGTCTTTATTAGTCCCGCAGCTTCCCCTTTACACTTCTGATTGCATATTCTGTTTCTTGATAAAAATCTTGTATTTTTCTAGCACTCATAGTATTTTTTTCTTTCTTTCTTTTTTTTTTTTTTTAAATAAAGTTCTCCTTTTTCTTTTTTTCTTTTGGTACCAGGAATCGAACTCAGGACCTTGTACTCTCCAGGCAGGCGCTTGTGCCATTGAGCTACATCCCCAGCCCAACTCATAGTATTTTATGATTGATGTTGCCTTATGATTGATATTTTAGAAAAGTGTTTCCAACGTTATAACATCCCTATTTGTGTGCTTGTGCTGATGTGATTTCCATAGTATATGATTAATATAAAAAGCGTTACTGAGTACCAAGAGGTCCCTTAGCGGGTCTGTTCACCTCTAGGCCTGCACCACAGTCCTTTCCGGCTGTCTGGCCGAAATTTGGGGAGAAGAAGAAGATGAGAGGAGTTTTAGGACTCAAGCAAATGTCCACAGAATGTATTGTATTGGTCAAGAGATGCACCACCCAGATTTCTCTAAAAGATGCTGCAGCTTCCGGAAGTGCTGTCTGCAAGAGCCCTTAATTGGCAGCCTCTTCTGAGATTTAGTTTCAGAGAGCTGCCTCACTGAAGGTCATGCTACCCCGGGTAGTGCAAATCCAATGACACATCCAGGTGGGAATATGTAGGTTGTGCCACTCCAGTCCACTGGGGACAGCCTTGATGGACCTGAGCTGTCCAAAGTCACCTATCCGAGCTCCTTTCCTTTTCTGCTCTCCTTGAGCGCTACTCTGAAGGACTCTCCCTCATGAACTTCCTGTGTCAAGGAAGACTGAGTCTGTACCCTGGAGACTCCAGCCTGCTGAGAGGGGCCCCCGGATCTGCACAATTTGCAGCTTTTCCAATTTTTACCAACAGCTGAGGTGTCTTCCTCTTCCTCCTTTGTGAACATTTAGAAATTTATCATGCTGTTCCTTGGGACCCTGTTCTTCCACACATAATTTATTTTATTTTATTTTATTTTTTGTCTTTTTTGAGACAGGGTCTCGCTATGCAGTTCAGGCTGGCCTTGAGCTCACTTTGTAGCCCAGGCTGGTCTTGAACTCACAACGATCCTCTTGCCTCAGCCTCCCGAGTGCTGGGATCACAATTTAAAACATTTAACATGACACAGAGTTGAGGCCTTGGATAAGGCTTTCTCTCTCTGTTTCTCTCTGTCTCTGTCTCTCTGTCTCTGTCTGTCTGTCTGTCTCTCTCTCCCTCACCCTCTCTCTCTCTTCCTTCCTTCCTTTCTTTCTGTTTTGGAGAACCTTCTCTTCTACAACTCTCTGATGAGTGATAGTGACACTTTTCAGAACTGGCCTCTTTTACTCTCGTACGACTTGTTCCTCATCCCTGGGAGATCACTCACAGGCTCCAGGGCTTCACTCACTGGCTTGACAGACAATCCAAGGATCTGCCTCTGCCTCATGAGCACCTAGAGGGAAAAGATTTCTCAATCTAAACTGAAGTCTAAACCATGCCTGGTTTAACCCACTCCTTCTGAGCCAGCCAAAATCCAAAGCTCATTGCTTCCCTTGTGGTTCTGACTTCCGCATCTCTGAGTTTTCTCTGACAGGCTTTCCCTAGCCATGGTCTAAAGTGGTACCTAAAAAAAGAGGAAGCCTGCGCGATGTTTCTAATTGGATGCCATCCCGTGCAACTGTCTGCTCATCCTGGGCAGCCTAAGCGTGTGCCCTCAGCAACCCAGGCCAGCTAAGCAAACTCCTTCCCCAGCACTTTGAACCACCATATACCAGGGGAGTATCATGTCAGCTTCTTCACTAACAGCAGAAGTTTCTGGATACCACCCCAGGAGGCTTTGCAGAGTTTCCAAGGGCAGCAGAGTTGAAGCTAAGTGCTCAGACCCGGCTGTAGGACCTCCTCTGGCTACCCCAGCACAGCATTCCCTGATAGCCGAGATAGAATTGCAAATCTCAGAGCGCTGTTTACAATTACTTTATGGCTGGTGTCATAAAATATGCCTGAATTTTGCTTCAGATAGAATAGATAGGATGTATTCTGCATGGAGTTGCCATGCAAATAATTTTATGTTGAAAAGGCATGGAAATGTCACTCCCAGTCTGTGGTTGGAGAAGCACAGTTTTGGGTTGATCCCAGCCTTGACATAGAAATTGCCGGTAACTGTGAGAAGCTCAGTCTGAGCTAAATTATCAGCCACAAGCATCAGGCCCCAACTGTATCAGCAAAGACAGAGGTTGTGAAATAGCTGATAAAGCTGCTTTCCACAAGGTGTCAGTCGAAGCTCCCAAAACGTTTTTGTTCCTTGATTGAATGAGTCTGTTCTGTGAGATCCATCCAAAGTAAAGATGTAACTGGAAGACCTTTAATGAACCTGTGTGCAAGGTCCAACATGAGAAGGGCACTTGGGTAAGTGATGGTAGATACCTCTCTGTTATCTGTTAGCAACCAGTTTGAAGTACTGTAATTGTTGGCATGTGTATGCCAACATAATGTATATGCTTTTCATAAAAAGAGGGGACAATGTGAACATATGTATTATACAATTATATACCTGCATTTAAAAATATGCATGATATATTTTAAAGTTTTGAGATATATATATATATATATATATATATATATATATATATATATCTCCATCCACCCCAGGGTTATCTTTGGATGATGATCTGATGTGGTTTTTTAAATACTGGTTTTCCTTAGCTGCATTTTCTATAACGAACGTACATTATGCAATTATGTGTGTGCACTATTCATGTAATAACAGAGAGATGACCAATCATTTTAGTCCATTTTGTGCTTCTATGACAGCATCTGAGACAGATGTACTTTATAATGAGTGGAAGTTTGTTTCTCAGAGTTCTGGAGGCCAAGAAGTCCAAGAGCAAGGTTCCGGCATTACCAAAGTACCCTACCAAGGGTACTTCTAACTGTATCATTCCATATAAAAGACAGAAGGGAAGACAATGGCAAGAGAGAGCAAGGGGACAGAATTTGTCCTTTGGTAAGGAATCCATTCCTATGTGAGTGACTCGTTCCCTGGATGATGATGTTAATCTGTTCATTTCACCCTCAGGATCTGATCAGCTTTCATTTGGACCCCACCTCCCAATTCTTGTGAATTATGAAATAAGTTTGTAACACAGGCTTTTGGGAAATGCCTTGAAACCACAGCACCAAACATATACTTTTACCTCTATACAAATAAAAATAATGTGGCTTCAAACACTAGAACTGCTGTTCAGTGGACATCAATATGTCCATGTCAGTTTTTAAAATTCTAATAGTGAGGGTGGGCCTATCCTTCTGTGATCACCTCAGGATTTCTGCTGAGGTTTCAGAGGCCCTCACTTATAAGTGTTGTAGGCCATTCTCAGACCAACGTGTGTACCCACTGGGTCCCTTGTGCCCTAACTCCATTTATTGTTCATTTCTACTGCCCGGAAAGTCAGTTTTAGCAATGATCAGAGTTCACTGAACTCTCATCACCGAATTTATTTTGTTACCTTTTGATTTTTGACCAAGTTGCCTTTGTGTAAAACAATTAGCTCTAGATCTTTGTAGAGGATCATTAGACCTTTTGGTTTGTAGATAAAACATTTAGAAAATCTTTTTTAATTTTCTGTTTGCTTTACATGTGTGCATGCATGAATGTGTGTCTATATGTGCGTCTTAATTTCTTTCTCATTGCTGGGACAAAATCTACAACTACCAGAAGCTAAAAGAGGAAAGGTTTATTTTGGCTCACAGTTTGTAGAGGATTCAGTCCATAGTTGGCTGGATCCAAGTCAGGGCAGCACAGCAGGAAGGCATGGCAGGGGAGAAACAGTCCATAGCATGGCAGGCAGGAAGCAGGAAGCCTCCCTTTCCCTTTTATTTTATCTAGGCTAAAGCTTATTGGTAGAAGGCCTCATCACGGGCCTTCCCATTATCCACACCCAGAACTATGCTAAATCCATCAGTGAGCTAATTGAGCTGTCACACACCCTTAATCCATATTCACACACTCTAGATCCAGCCACCTCTGAAAAGCCCCACCTATGAGTGTGTGAGGCTTTGGGCGAACATCTGGATACAACATCTAGATATAACAATGTGTGGTCATTTTAATTGTTTTATTTTATTCTGCATTGTCTTGTGTCTATTAATTGCATGAGGACATGACTTTTATATACAGAAAATAGTTAAATATGTAAGCTAATTCTATCCTGTATCAATCTAATGCAGTTTTGAAGAAAAATTATGCATCTTCATTAGGTCGGTGACCAATTCATGAAAAGCTAATTAGTGAAACTTAGGCTCTGGTCCCCTATAAAACCTTCAAGATGACCCTCACTGTCTTGTAAGCTTGTCCCTTTGCTCAGTCTATATTCTAGAGCAAATAATTACGGGGTCATTAACAGTACAGCTAATTTCTGGCCTTTTCTTTGTCAAGGTTTGACTGTTAATTAAATAAGCACCCATGCATGTGTATGGAAGGCTAACTGTTCCATGCTTTGTCTAATACTTAACACTGCATTTTGCTTATATTCTAAGTGCAAAGTAGTATCTCACTATGATTTTAATTTGTACTTCATTAATTGTTAAGGGGACTGGACATATTTTCCTATGATTTTTATATTTGTTGGTCTATTCTTCCCTTTTGTCAATTACTAGATAGGCTGATTGCTTTTTTCTTATTCTTCTATATTCTTTATGTTTTCTGCATGCCAAGTTCTGTTGATTTTATGTACGTATTTTGTTATATCTTTATAAGTGTTCTGTCTTCCTTTTTTCCATTGTTTTTATAGTACTTTTAGTTACTAGGAATTTTTCATATTATTGAAATACCAATTTTCATTTTTTTATGATTTGTATTTTTAGGTGTCTCATTTAAGAAATCCTTTTGTTCCAAGGTTATAAAATTTGCTTCTCACGGTTAAACTTTTAAACTATTGGAATTGATTTTTGTGTTTGTTTTGAGGTAAGAAGCCAATTCTGTTTTCTGTTGGTGAGACCCTGTGTCAAAATGAAAATAAAAAAGGGTTGAGGATATAGCTCAGTGAGAGTCCCTGGGTTCAAGTCCCAGCACACAGATAAAAAATAGCCTTCTAATTTCTTGATGTAGCAATACAGGTTGTAGATTTTTAGCATTTTGGTGATATAAATTTTCCTCAGATGCTTAGATTCCTGATTTAGCTGTATCTCATATGTTTAGCTATATCTCATATGAAAACATAGGCTATGTTTTCATTCAATTCTATGTGTTTTAAAAAATTTTCCTTTGAGGCTTTCTCTTTGATTGTGGATTATTTAGAAATGTGTTGTTCAATTTCTATATGTTTAAAATTTTTCCTGTTGTCCTTCTGTTACTGATTTCTATTAGGTTAGAGAACATAATCAATCTGACTTCAGTACTTTTAACTTCATTGAGATTTGTTTGATGGTGTAGGATATTATGTGTCTTGGTAAGTGTTCTGTGAGTGTCTGAAAAAACTGTATTCTGCTCATGTTGGGTGGAAGGAAAGACTCCACAAATCAATGAGCTCTGTCAGTGTGTCCTGTAACTAAGATATTATGTGGTAAATAAAAATAAAGAAGAGTTTGATTGTTTTGTACCATATATAGTAGCAAGATGGCTTTTCAAGTGAAGTAGATTTAAAAAATTTGGTTCAGTATCTGATTCCGCTGTAAAAATGATAGTATCAGTTACAAATTAAACATTAAAATATTGGAAAATACAGTTACATTTAAATGCTAAAGAAAATCCTTCATAATCTTCCAAAAATGAAATAAATCTCATTAAAGAGAAGATAATTACTATGGGGTTAATAAACTTACATTAGTTTTTAAAACCATCAAGTTTTCATCATCTTTGCGGCAGATGAGTAAGGATTTGGTTAACAATACTGACTTGGAAATGTATTATGCTAACTTAGATGGCATTAAAATTGTATGGTGACCACACTTAAAGATGTACATCGTGTTATAAGATCAGATAAGGTTGAGTAAATTAACCTATGCATTAATCCACATTTTTAAGAAGAATTAGGTGAGCTACTAAAAAATGATCTTCAGAGTGAATTTAATTTAATCCGTTTAATTAGAGAAACTTTCCACCTAAGCCTTTCATATGTACTGTGTTAAAGGAAGCATAAGTGGTGTAGTAGAGCATTCAATACTACTTAGTTGAGTGGAAAGGGTTTCAAAATATCAACCCAGCATTTCAAAAGCAATTAAACCAGTTTCATATATGTTACAGAATAGGTTTGACACAAGATGCATGATGTAGGAATCTCAATAAATTTTACTAATGAAAATTGTATTGACATATTTTATACTATCCCCAATGAACAATTATTATAATAATTTTATAATATACAATGAGAAATCAGAGTCATGAAAGTTAAGTTTTGAAGTATACTTCTGGATTACTGTTTGAAGTATACTTCTGGATTACTGATGCAGCTCCCGTACAATGGCCTGATGACCCAGAGAAGAATTTTTCTCTGTCCTCTTGGGCTCTGGGTCATTCTTTGTTCCTCATGAGGAATAAAGACCTTCCTATTACTAATATCTCAACAGTGAGCAGGATTTCAGTTTTGTGATGTGTCATGATTACTCCATATTGTAACCCTAACATGAGAAAATTCTTTGACACAGTTCTCAAAATAAAACCCAAACCATTTGCACAGATGTCAAGCATCCCAATGTCTACTTTGACATCTGTAATTTGTCTCATCATCTTATTTTCCTTCAATTAAAATTGTTTGCACTTTCCCTTACCATTTTCATGTAAGTGTGGTCTACTATTACTTGGCACTAGTTTTATATTCTGATGCTCACTAGCACTTCACATTTCAAATTCTATTGCTTATTGGTACCTCAGACACCTAATTTTTGCAGCATTTATTTGTATAAGATGGATTTTAATTTTTCTTTCTTTTTTTTCTTTCAGTACTGGGGATTGAATCCAAGGCCACAAGCATACTAAATAAGCATCTCTGCCACTACCTACCCAGCCCCCATTTTATTTTTTATAGTAACTGAGCTTAGGTGTTTTTATTTAAAAAATATATCAATGCATTCAGAATTGCTTTACTTGTCTCTTGCATTTTCACTAGGATATTTCACTGAGTTATAAAAAATTTTGTATACTTTGTTTAGAGGCTTTATGCTACAGAGAAATTCTATTATTCATCATCATTGCAGTATCATAAAGAGGTCAGGAAAGCTTTTCCAAGAATGGCACCAAAGACAGAAAATATGAAGAAGAAATATTCTCAGAAATATGAATACAAACAGCTAAACTGTGGAAACAGCCTCGGATGCCCATCAACATATGAATGGATAAAGAAAATGTGGTCACTAAGCCATAAGGAAGAAAGAAATCATGTCATTTGCAGAAAAAATGGATGGAACTACAAACCGTCATGCTAAGTGAAATTAGCCAGACTCAGTTAAATATCGCATAGTTTCTCTTCTATGAGAAAGCTAAAGAATGAGTGAATAAGTAAGTAAAATAAAGGAGAGGACAAGAATCGAGAAGGTAGACTCCTTGAGATCTGGAAGGGGACAGACAGGAAGGGGGGAAAGAAGGGAGACTGGGGGAAATGGGATTGAAATTGATTACAATATATTAAGTACATATACCAGATTCCCAAATTAAGCCCCATCATCATGTAAAATATTTACCATCCTTCTTAAATACATATACAAAATACACTCCATACACTTGTGCATAGGCAGTTATCTCACCATAGAAGTATTGCTGGCAATATTTTCCCAACAGAAAATATCAGATACTAGTAATAAAGGTATGGCTATCACTTTTGAATATGTGTATACAGTAATATGTTATGGGCTCAGACATCAAATTTTTGGGAAACATAAATTTACACTTCTACAACCAACCAGAATTCACGCTAAGCAAATTAAAACAAATAAATCAGAAAGAAAACAATGTGAATACATAGAAATGTTTTTAGTGATAAAAATACCTAGGACAAATTCAATAGGCAAATAAAATGTGACAGATGTGGTTGAGTCAAATATCACAAGCGGTTAATAATAAGAATGGGGGCTGGGGATTTAGCTCAGCGGCAAAAAGCGCCTGCCTGGCAAGCGCAAGGTCGTGAGTTCGGTTCCCGGTACCGGAGAAAAACCAAAAAAAAAAAAAAAAAAAGAATGTATAAAAGTGTCATGAATGGCCCTACGGGAAAAGGACAAAATTCATAAACTGGCATCAACAAAAGGTGGAGTATAAATGGTCCATAAACATTAAATTTTCTGCCTGAAAAGCTAACTTAAAAGCCATGAGTCATCATTTAAAGCCTATAAAATTAGTAAAGATAAAGAATGATAACAAATATGAGCAACGGTGTGATGAATGTTTTCTAGCATTTGGGAACGTATGAAATCTGTACACTGTTTCCGGAGGTCAATTTGATGGTATGTATAAAAGAACCTTCTGAGCATGTTTATTCTTTGACTGAACGAGTCTACTTTTTGAAATCTGTCTTAAGTGATGAAGGCTGTTGGGAAGGATTTAGCTGGAGGGTCTTTAGTCAAGCAGGGTGCCGTGTCCAATGTAAGAACGGGAAATTGAATAAGTCGTGGTAGACATTGTTTACAATTGTGTCCCATTCACGATTTTGAAGAACTATTTCTTGGTATCCGAAATGCATATTTTGAAGCATACATGGAGATTCTAAACATACATATTACATAGCTGCATTAAAATAAACATTATATGTTTAAAAATTTGAATGTGCCTAGTATCAACATCTTCCCAGGGTTACCTCTGGAGGATGGCATAAGGGATCATTTTTAATCCTAATTTTCTTTAGCTGCCTTTTCCAGAATGAGCATCTATTATGCAATTATGAGAGCACATTACTCATGTAATAAAAAAAAAAACATAGGAGACAGCCATGTGTTTTTACCCCGCCTCAACAAAAATTAGAGACCCTTTATCTAAATAAGACCTAGGAGTCTGCACACATCCTGAAAGTGCTACCGTGCAGTGGGACATTTTATCACCGCCATGCCTCACCTTCCAGCTTTTGCCCAGAAATGTTTCTTCTTGGGAAAAGCAGGGCTACAGCTGTCTTTGGTGATGTTTCATGTGGTAGGAAATTGCTTTTTATTCTTCACTTTAGGCTTTTTGCAATACAAATACACTTTTAGGGTCATGATTAATGTGTTTTAATGGGCTACCCATTTTAAAAATCAATGAAAAGAATTTACATTAAAAATAGCAGGCAATTAGATTGATTTGGGTGACCTATTTTTAATCAACCCCATTATTTTTGGTTCTGAAAACTCTTACCATGTCGTTCTCTGGAGCATTCGAGGATTAGCTCTTCTCTTATTATGCGTGAATAACTTTAAAATGCAAGGCATCAGGTTAATTGCTACTTTGCCAAATCTTTTTTAAAAAATTATTCACCTTAGAAATGTTCTAGCCTTGCCCCCTCCCTTTTTTCTTTCTTCAGTCCATTGATGTTTTGCTCTGTTTTCTTTCTTTCTTTCTTTCTTTCTTTCTTTCTTTCTTTCTTTCTTTCTTTCTTTCTTTCTTTCTTTCTTTCTTTTCTTTTCTTTTTTTTTGCTAAGTTTTGGTGCATTTAGTTCTTAACTTAAAGTTAGCTTTTAAGTTAATATGTTACAGCTCCTTTTAACTATCTTTTCCTTTTTATACTCAGTTACTGTCATTGTTGCTTCTGATATTCTTCTTGCAATAAAGAAGTGTTATTTATATGTCTCCTTCATCAAAATTATTTCTTAACATTATTACAAAATGCATAGGATTTAGGTTCTTTGGAATTTCTTGCTTGTTTCCTTGTCTTCTGTGTTTTAAATACCTTTCTTGCTTTCCAGCTTTTTTTTTTTTTATTGTGGACTAGGATATCTATATTTATTTAGAACTCTTTTTGAATTTTCTTAATTCTATGATTTTAGAAATATGTGACAGAAAGTGAAATAACTGCCATTTCCACACCTAGTGTTCTCTGATCTCTAAGTTGCATTTTAGCACATACTTGCATTTATTACAGAAACACTGCCCTCCCCGCCAGCAGGCATTCCTCTGAAGTGAAGAGCACAGTTTGAATGGGGACAACTACACTGGATGGTAATGGCAGCAGCAGTCACTCTACTTTTGATCACATCCCATAAAGACACTTGCATGTGCAGAGAAAGGAAAGCCAAGGCAATGCTGATCCTCAAAGTGGCCATGGCAGCAGAGTTCCCCTCCCGTGCTGGTCCAACCCATGTTTCCTGGAGGTGTACAGGTCGTTCGCCAGACTGTACATCATGTGTATCACCTGCCTTCATCTCCACCGCAGCTCTGTGAGTTCCAAATGGTGATCATCTGTATCTTACATTGCAGCGCTTACGGCTGGGGCAGGGGAATTGTAGAAGAATATAACTTATCCCAAGGTCACTGAGTAACTCTGGGCTTTGAAATTAAACAGTGGGCTTTGGGGCCAAGCACTGGGAACCCATACTTGTTAAGAGTATCGTTGAGATGTGCTGAAAAAATCAGTGAGTGCTGTTGCTGAGTGCCATCCAGTGGGAAGGCAGGCTCATAAGAACATTTTAATGCATCTTATTCACCTCATTTGCTGGATCATTTGACTTCTGGCTCTTCCCTAAATTATGACCATGAAAGGGTATGTTCTGAATTGATTCAGGACATAGAGGCAGCCAGGACAGTGCAACTAAAGACACCCAGGAAGGTGGACTTCCAGAGCTGCTTCACAAAGCACCAGGAACCATGGGACAAGTGGGTTCAAAGTGAGAAGGAGGATTTTGAGGGGAATTCAATGTGTCTTTTATTTTAATAAATTTTTAACATTTAAATATTCACTGTATTTTTTTTTTTTTTGGTACCGGGAATCAAACTCATGACCTTGCGCTTGCCAGGCAGGGGCTTGTGCCACTGAGCTAAATCCCCGGCCCTTACTGTGTTTTGTGATCACACCATGTATAGCAGAATCAAAGTTACTAACCTATATGTACTACCATAGGGAAGAAGTGTCAGCTTCAGTACAATGCTTGTGTACACTTCCTTTTGCCTTTAGTTTAAAAAGTTACTCATTTCCAAAGTTTCCTCTTTTTGACACATTTCTGATAGTCAGATTGTTTTGTTACATTATGCATTGTTTCCTGGTATTGTTTGACCTTAATTTTTTTCTAAGTTTGCATGCTAAGCTTCATTCACTGTATTATTAACTTCTGTGGGTTTTGACAAATGCATATTCTCATCTCTCCATCGTCCCGGTCTCATACGGAATGGTCCCTAGTCCCAAAAGCACCCCATTGCTTCATCTCATTATCCTGACCTCCTCCCAAGCCCTTGGCAACCACTGATTGCTCTTTTTACTATCCTTATAGTTTGTCTATGATTTTTTAACACCAAGAATATGGACACTTATATCACACAAATGTAATTTTTCATGACTTGGGTTTGAGGAAATTGGTTTTTTCTCTTAAAAAAATATTACAAGTGACCTGCCTCCATGATCCTTAGAACATAAAATGTGTGTATGTTATGGAATAGCTCCACCTTTGGTGTCTTTCCTCAATGTGCTCATTTCTATGCACTGGCTGTGAAGGCCTGGACACTGGTACTGTGTTTTCCAGGGATGGCTTATCTGGCTCATCTCTTCCAGCTGAAAAACTTGTCAAAAATGTTCAGCAAGGCAGGGTTTTCCCAAGGCTTCCTGACACAGACTTCAATGAATTATGTAAGATGCCTGCTCTCTGAGTGGTTGCTTCAATACATCACAAAGAATTCCAGGCCTCACTTCAAGTCATCTGATATAATTTCCACAGTAATGATTTTTGTATTGTCTTTGAATATTTTTAATGTGCAGAATAATGTTAAGGATCAGAAAGACAATAAACATACTGTGGGAAGATTACAAGTTTGAGCCCAGCCTGGACAACTTAGTGAAGTCCTGCCTCAAAATAAAAAATGAAATGAGTTGGGCACGTACCATGAAGATAAAAACCCAGCAGCCTATATTTTGACATTTGCAAGTAATATTTTTAACTTTTTCTTTTCATTTTAGCACCTTTGACTTCATATAAAGCATTACAATATTAATCCCGTTTCATTTAATATTATCAGGAAATTATCTTTCAATATTCTATTTAAAAGTTTTAGCCTGGTATACAATATTTAGGTATAATTTATTTACAGCAGCATTACCCTTTTAGGCTTCTAGGAATTGTGGAAAATGCATAGAGTTATGTAATCAGCCACAATCAAGGTATAGAACAGCCTCATCACCCCCCAAATTCCCTTATGCTTTTTGTTATCACACCCTTCTTCACCCCAGGTCCTGGAGAGGACTCTAGAGTTACTGATTTCAAAGTTGTTTCTGTTACGGTTAGAGACCATACTCTGAAGATTTCAGTTCTTCTGTTGAGGATGTTTTCTGTCTCAAGTGTGGCCCATGGTGACTTAAAAAAGAACATGTGCTCTGTCGCTGTGTGTCCTTTGACAGTGTTGCTCGAGTTTTCCACATCATTGCTGATTTTCTAAACACTTATCCTGTTAACCACTGGGAGAAGAGTTATGTACTTTCCAACTGAAATTGTTTTTCCATCTCTTACTATCCAGTTCTATCAAATTTTCTTCATGTATTTTGAAACTCTGTTGTTATCTACTTTTAGTATTCTTATAGACTCTTGGTCAATTGGTCACTTTAGCCTTTTGTAATATTCCATTTTATCTCTGGTAATATTCCTTGTTCTCAAGTCTAACAATTTCTTTTAAGGATAGCTGTTTCATTTTGGTTTTCATTAAATTTTCTTTTTCTTTTTTTTTTAAACAGGGTCTCACTTTGTAGTACAGGCTGGCCTTGAACCCTCTATGTAGCTCAGGTTGTCCTCAAACTCACAGCAATAATCCTGCCTCAGTCTCTCAAGTGCTAGGATCATAGGTGTGCACCCATGCTTGGCTTCATTAATGTTCTAATAGTATTTTCTTCCTACTTGTTTTCTTTTGACTTATTTACATCTTTATATTTAAAGTGGATTTCATATACACAGCATGGTTATTGAATTCTTATAGTCCACCCTCACTACTTTGTCATGTTATTATCTTTCAGGTTGTATAGTGTCTGATGAGATGCATACTATAATTCTTATTTTTGTGCCTTTGTATCTTATATATCTTTTTCTATTGGCTGTCAAGATCTTTGTAGTTGACTTTTAGCAGTTCAACTATGACATGTCTGGAGGTGTGTCTAGGTTGTGTGTATGTGTGTATGTCTGTGTGTACTAATATTTTTCCCTGCTTGTGGTTCTCTCTGTTATCCTTAGGTCTATGATTTGGTGTATTACTTTTAGAACATCCTCAGGCATCTCTTCAACTGCTATTTTATCCCCTTCCCTTTTTCTTCTCCTGGTACACAATTATACATGTATTAGACCATCTTCTATTTCATATAGCTTTGGATTCTGTGTTCTTTTTGTTCCTGCTCATTGTTGCCTTAGTGCTTCTGTTTGAATAATTTCTATCGATGCATCTTTGTTTGCTGGTTTTTCTTCAGCTGTGTTTAGGATATGGATGAATTTATAAGGGAAGCCATCATACCATTTTTCTTTTATTTCTAGCATTTGCTTTTGACCTTCTTTTCTCATTTTCATCTCTGTGCTTAACTTCTTCTATTTCTCGACTTTTCCACTGCACTGTTAATACATTAATATAACTCTTACAAAGTCCACATGATTCCAAAATGAGGGTCATCTCTGAATTGGTTGATATAACTGTTAGCAACGGGCTGTTTAACTTGGTTGTGTCTCGTTACATTTAGAGTACTGTGTGGAGAAGAGACCGTTCTTGGAAATGGGCAAGACTGTTTTTGTTGTTGTTGTTTTTTTTTTGGTTTTTCTCCAGTACAGGGAACCGAACTCACGACCTTGCGCTTGCCAGGCAGGCGCTTTTGCCACTGAGCTAAATCCCCAGCCCCAAGACTGTTTTTGTTAAACCATTAGTGAAGGGAGTTGGTTGGTATATCCAGGAACTGATCTGGATTTGGGTTTTACTGTTGCTCTGGTTACATTCAGCTGCTACGTGCTTCAGATTTCCCACAGTGCTGTTTCTGCATTATGTTCAAGGTGTAGCTGTGTCACTGCAGAGCTTTCTGTCACTTCTGAGCACCTGTGTCACATGCGCGTGTGTGCCTGTGTATGTGCTCCCTCCAGGCTCTGCCTTCTCTCCTGGAGACCGACTGACTGTATTATTACTCTTCATGAGGCTTGTAGTGTGGACTCTTTTGTTATGAGCTGGACTCTTTTTGTCCAGCTCCAGTCTTAGGGAAGAAATAAAAATTTATGTATTATTGAAAATATTGTAACTAAAGTAAATGTTGAACCACAGACTTGGAATTTGCAACACAACAGCAAAACCAAACCAAACAAAACAAAAAGAAGGAAAATCTAACCTATCAACACGGAATTCATATATCTAGAATATATAAAGAATTTCTTCCAATTAATAGGAAAACAAAGGGCAAAAAATTTGAGCAGGCATTTCATAAAATAAGTATTTTTATTTGTGTGTATACCTGTTGTGTGCCTGGGTCTTGGTGCAGGAATTTTTCAATATTCCTCCCCACCTCAACAGAAGCCAAACTTTGCCCTGTAGCTGTGGTTGGACATCAATGCTCAGCACTGGTATGGGATTTTGGGTTGAAGATGGTATCCTGTTTCCCCCCAAGGTTTGGACAATTTTTTGTTTTGTCTTTCCCACAAGTAAAATGTACCTGAGAGAAACACATTTTACTTCTCCTTCCTAAATGCTTAGGTTTTTTGTTTTTTGTTTTTTGCAAAGGGATATTTTTAATTGCTTCAAGGCACACTATTGCATTTTTATATTATAATTAACCACACCATTGTTGGTTGTCACTTTTGCAATTAAGAACAGTTTCTGCTGGAAATGGCTGTATGCAAATTTTCTCTGAATTTCACATAATTTCCGGAGGAGGCATTCCTAGACAAACCACCAATATATATGAACATTTAAAAACTTGACATATGATACCAATTGCTTTCTGGGGATTTTGGCTCATTTTGCATTTTTATTACTAATGTTGGAATGTTTCAGTTTTCCTGTCTCTTATCAGCCTGAATATGAACATTTAAAAATATTTACTAAATGTAAAAATGACATTTTTTTGCCCATTGTACTGAGTATGACTTTTCATCTTGTAAACTAGTCAGGCTGAACATTTTTTTGTATATTTATCAGCTTGTGGTGCCTATTGTAAATCTGGGTGTTTTTCTTATTCATTTTATAATATTTTTATATTACAATGTATCCACCTTTATCATATCATTGCAGTTATTTTTCTCATCTACTTGTTTCCTTTAAATTGCATGTGCTTTTAAACAATAGGCAAAAGATTTAAATCATACAGAAAATCTGTCCATTTTTTCATTTGAGGTATTGTTCACTGTTTCTAAGCCTCAAAGTCCTTCCTTACCTCTTAAACAAGGTAGATGCTTTTATTTATATGCTTTTAAAAATGGTTTGATTTTTCATATAACTCTTTAATTCATCTGGAATGTATTTATGCATATATTGACAGGCAAGATTTAGAGCTGAAAATTTTTTTCTCCTTCAAACCTAACCAATTATGCTAGCAATTTAAACAAAAAAGACTAGAGACAACAGCCAAGATGATTGATTTTACTGTGAGACAAATTTCAGGGACCCTCATTTGTACAGGATTCTCTGTAGTATGGCTGACTTGATCATAATTTTTATAAATTTACAACAATAAGATATCTTAACTATAATGGATTAAGACATTCAACTCTTTTCAATCTCTCCTCTGACATAGTTCTCCTGTGTTAGGAGGTTTTGCTTAGCCATAGGTGTTGTTTGGGATCCGACTCAGGGAAAATAGGATTGGGTGTGTATTTCCTTTGGGTCTAGTGGGATATGCCTCTGTGGTGCAGTCACTTCTTCGTATATTTAATTATGTTAGGCATCCTGAAGTAGGAATGTGCCTCAAGAACATTTCTACCACTTGCGGCTCTAATTCACTCCCACTCATAAGACAAAGAACCCAAATATGTTATACCCAGCACCTGAGTGTACGGGCAGGAGAGGAAAATATGGGTTGAAATTATTCTGTGGAAAATTCTTCTCATTATAAGATATATAAAGTTGAACATTGAGGATTTGGTTCTCATCCCTGCCTCATCAAACTGAGAATTTCTTTCCTGCTGGGAACATACCAGATGAGGCAATGTATTTTATTACAGACACATCGTACTTGCTTTTATTTAGTTTTTGATGAGAATTGGACAAAGCAGAATTTACCAGGATTTATTGTTCTTACTAATGCTAAGCCTGGGGATGAGGTGCCTTGTGGTCATGATTTTGTGACTGGAGATGACCAGGGCAGCATCTCTTTCAGTTCAGATTTCTCTCAGGGTTTAAACAGTTTTCCGCTGTCACAGCTGTGCTCATGCCAGGAGGTAGAAGGGACGGTGCCAGCTCTGTGTTTCACATTTTGTGATTCTCCATCGATTTATTTTCAGTTAGATTATCTAGGGCTTATATTTTTTCATATATTTTTAAAGGACTATGTGTTAGATTTATTTTTTAGGCTTTGCATAATTTGTGTCTACAATGTATGAGTTTTTCCTTCCACATTTTCCACTGAATCTATTTCCTTTGCTTTACATGTTCTGTTGTCTATCTTAGCATCAGTGCCCACTGCATCCTTTCCAATTTCATCATGGAAAGGTTTGAGACTAGACTTGTCCAGAGAGCCAGCAGAATGGTGCAGCAAGCATAACTGTGACTCCGGGCCAGGGTGCTGGGCATCAGAGGCTGCCTCTGTCATTTCCTCATGGTGTGAACTCGGGAAAGTACTAACCTACTTGTGCTGCTGCTTTCTTGCCTGTAGATACAAGTACTGCCTTCTCCTAGGATTTTGATGAGGATTAAATGTAGCAATATTTTTCAAGCCCTATAGAGTTAGTGAGTGGACTTAAGCATTTGTTAAACATGTTGATTATTTAGTGGTTGCTAGCCTGCCATCCCATACATGTACCACGCTTTATTCAGGTGACTCTATACTGACGAGTACATGTTCCCATCTTTAACCTATGACTACTGAAATCATACTCTCTCGATTTCCTTGTACATACACACACATATTGCAGAAATGAGAGTAGGCATACAGGACTAATTCATAGTTAGCGAATGGCTGGATTTAAGGATGCATCCACATACATTTGATATGAATGGTCCTTTGCCTATTGTGTTAGTTTGGTTTCCATTACTACAAAAAATACCTAAAGTAAATAAGCTGAAAAAGAAGAGAAGTTCATTTTGGCTCACAATTTTGGAGGTTTCAGCCCATGACTTAGTGGTAGTGCTGATTTGGGGCCTGTGGCAGTGGAGTCATCACGGGAGAGAGCATGTGACAAAGCAAAACTATTCAGCTTTTGAATGTTGGGAAGTAAAAAGAGACAGAAGAGGCTGAAGTCCTAATCCTCCTTCATGGGCAGGTTCCCAGTGACCAAAGGACCTCCCACTAAGGCCACATTTTAAAAGTTCCAGCACTTCCCAATAGCACCACTGGCTGGGGACCAAGACTTTAACATATGGTAGAGAATACTCCACCTTGAGAGCATTCCAGAGCCAAGCCACAGTACCCACAATATGCCCTTCTTAGGATACCTGCGGGATGTGCCTGACTGAATCACTTGGTCTTGAATGGTGTAATGGGTAGGAGATACATCTTAAGCTCATTCACTTCCTATAGCTGAATTAGTCATACCAGTAGCACATCCATGGAGTACAGACCAAGTTAAGCAGGTTACATATATTGTAACTGTACTCCTTCATCATTCCAACAAAAGATGGAGATGATTTGTGCCGGTGTTCCAGTGCTGTGATTTGTAATCAATGTTACCATGAACAATACATCTGGGTTTTCATGTCATCTGTAATATGGGAATAGTATCTCCGCTGTAGAGTTACGGAGACAGATAAAATAGGCTAGATCAAAGCACCTGGCACAGCATTTGACAGAAGTATGCTCGTTGCTAAGGAATATTGATTTCCTAGCCATGCAAGTGTGGGGTTGGGTCAACAGGCAGAAAAGAGGAGCTATTTTAAACCATGCATTGATGTGAGTGAATGGATAGAAGTATGTACATTCAGTTATGTAGGTGGGAAAGGAAGCTGGGTTTAGGGACATTTTTGAATTAATACACTGAGTCTCATGTTCTTCCGAGGTCTGGAAAAAAACTGCCAGCTTATTCTAAAAAATAGCTTTATAGTTTTAAAAAAACAGATAGAATGAAATAAATATTAATACAAACATAAAGGCAGAGATTTCTAAATGGCCATGGAGCAGGACTGTTAGCTAAGTTCCTTTCCCTCTCCCTTCTCCTTTTTGGAAGATGACACTCTGGCATTTCCAGGAGACTACTTTGTGCTCTTCTTTTTGGATTTCATAGCATGCCTGCTGTATTGCCCCTGGACCCTAATGGACTGTTTTGCCCCTGGGGTTCTGCCAGTATTATGCTTCTTTGCCATAACTCTGAAATGGCCAAGACAGGGAATATTACCTTAGAGGCCGTGGCTTTCCTTTTTACCGAAGTGTGAGGTTTTTACCAACATTTCTGATAGCTTTGAGGATTGGGCAAGGAAATATCTAAACCACTGTGTTTCTTTGGGCTGAGCTCCCTCAAGAAGCTCAGGTGGTGGGCGGTAAAGGCTCAGCTCTGAGGCCCAGTTATGCTGGGGTCATGCATCCATCTTACCATCTTCTTGTTCTTTAACTGAATACAAGTCCTAGGGAGGGCAGCATGCCTATGAACTGCGAGGGTCATTTCTTGTGAAATTAACATCCTAAACGTTGGGCTCATATATCCCATTGCTGGGAAAAGCAGGTAATAAGGGGCCTCATTTCGTTGCTCAGAGCAGCAATTAGACCTGCTGTGGCTTCGCAAGGGCGCCAGAGACTTTGTGAGCCCACCTGAGAAAAGCTACTTTCCAACTCTTACCTTAACTACAACACCACTGTATTAGGAAACAAGGGCAAGAAAGTTGGGGGATGAACTGGTCTCATAGCTGGAGCTACATGGAGTACTCATGGTTCATGATGGTGAGAAACCTGAATAAATGACCTTTCCTTTGTCTTCTTTATTGAAAGGCACAGAACAGTGTTCATCACTGTAATGGCAATATAGTGATGATAGTGGTGACAATACGTACATTTTTTTGAATGTTCAATCTTTTTTCTCTTTACTACAATAGTTATCATTACAGATGATTGGCCAGGACATCTGGGTACACATGACAGAATATTCATAATGCAGTGCCCCTGTCACCCTGTAGAGGCCAAGAAAAGGGAATGGGAAACCCACTGCACCCCCACTTGAGCTGACCACTCTTCTGACTTTGAGACAAGACCCCCAACTGTCCTTTAGTTTCATAACACATTGACGTGGAAATCTGCTGTTTTCTATTTTTTTTTTTTTAATACTGGGGATGGAACCCAGGGCCTTCACACAGAGCTCCATCTTCAGCCCTTTTTTTAGTTTTTTAATTTGTGACAGAGTCTTATCAAGTTGTTATGTTGTCTAGGCTGGGCTTGTACTTGTGATCCTCCTGCCTCCACCTCCAGGAATGCTTGGGCTATAGGCATGGGCCACTATAACTGGCTTATTGTTTTTATTCTATTAAGACATTTCTTTTTTCTTCCTATTTTTCTGAGCCTTTTGATGTTCAGTTTGGCCACCTGCAATTATGGCGCCTATCAATATGTTGATACTGTTTTTTTACTTTTGCCCTGTCTGGTATTATGAATTATCCTCCTTAATTTCCCAGTCTTTGAATATACCCTACTTGGTTGAAGGACTTTGTTCTTTTTCTTGCTACTGGATTTTATTTTCATTAATCATCTGAGGCTGAACAATAGTCCAGATATAGACCATTAAAAGAATAAAAGCCAAGTGAAAAATGGAGAAGTTAAGGTTTTTTTTTTTGTATGGGTTTGTGTCCTGGGGTCTCTTTGTGAAAAGGGTTTATATTCTTTAAAGAATTCTTATGAATCCACAGTAATAGGAAAGCAGGTCAGTAGAAAACTGAGGCAAGAATGAGAATGAGCAATTCGCAAAAGAATCAGTAAATGTAAAAGTGTTCAGGTACTAGCCATCCAATAATGTACATTAAATAGATAGCTTTATCTATTACACGGTGAAATGTTACAAGACAAATCTAGAATCCCTGTTACTGTGATGAGATGGATCACAATGATACTAATATTGGGAATTTAGTAGATGCAACTCTTCTAGATGGAAATATGTATCAAAAGTGCTTCATACATGTTCCCTTTGAAAGAGAAATTTTTATTTGCAGGAATTTACCCTCAGGAGGTGTATTAGTTTGCAGGGGTGCTGCAATGATGTGTCGTTAAGTAGGGTGGCTTAACGATGGAAATTTATCAGCTCACAGTTCTGTAGGCTGGATGTCCACAAAGAAGGTAGAGACAGAGCTGGTCCATCCTAATTATCAGGCTTCCGAGAGACAACCTGCTCCAGGCTCCCTACTAGCTCCTTACGGTTGCTGGTGACCTTTGGCGTCCTGTGGCTTTTGGGAGCATTGCCCAAGCTCAGGCTTTACCTGCACATGGACTTTTTCCTGTGAGCATGGCTTTCTCCAAATTCCCTTTTTTCAGTCAGAACACTGGTTGTGTTGGATTAGGACCCACTTTACCCCTGCATGGACTTCTCTTAACGAATTTTCTCTGCAGTGACTCTATTTCCAAATAAGCCGCATTCTGAGGTACTAGGAGTTAGGACTTAACCATGCACATGTGTGTGTGAGTGCATGTGTGCAAAATTCCATACGTAATGGGTGACAGAAGATGTAAACAAAGATTTGGTCCAAAGAGCCACTTCTCACCACCTCCTGTCCCCACCTCTGTCTAAGCCTCTGCCCGGCCTCCTTGGCTCCTGCAAAAGCCTCCCCTTTCCCTGCCCCTCACGTTGGCTCCTTACTGTGTTTTCTAGGATCAGCAGGAGCTACTCGGGAGGAGCACAGCTCAGTGGTGGCCTTCCTCTGCTCAGAACTCAGAGTGAGTCCCCAGCCTTGGACATGTCCCCGAGCCTCTGTGTCAGGTGCAGGTGCTCGTGGTGTGGCTTGAACAGGGCTGCTCTTCCCCCGGGGATCGGCTGGGTTCCCTCTTTTATTCCTCCACTTCTCTGCCCCACCTGGTCACCTCAGTAACATGTTGTCCTCTCCTCACTCTGTTTCAGCTTTTCTTGTAGCCCTTGTCACCATCCAACATGTTACAGATTATTTGCTTATCGTCACGGTCCCTCCCATTGGAAAGAATAGCAGGGGATATTCTTTTCCTTGCTGTGTGCTCCCTTGAGCAGTGTTTGGCATGGGAGAATGCACATTACTTGTTCAGTGAAAGAACGGATAAGTGAATGAACCTGGGGTTAGAGGCACAGGCTTGTAATGCCCGAACTCTTGGAGGCTGAGGCACAAGGATTGCAATGCTGAGATCAGGCTGGAGAACACACCAACTTAGTAAACGTTGTCTCAAAATTAGAAAAAAAAAATGGGTTGGGGATATAGCTCAGTGTGAAGGCCCAGGGTTTAATCCAGCACTCCACAAACAAAACTAAATATGAGTGATTTTTAAAATTGTCATGCTATATATTAAAGTACAAATAGCCTATTTGCTCAGAAAAAAGGAAGCATGGTTAGATATATTTTGATGGTTTCTAAAACAGAATAATAAGTCTTGGAAATATATTTGACATAAAAGTATTCATGGAATATCTAAGTAGCAAATGCAGCTTGCTAAATGGTACGCCTTGAACAACCTGAATTAGGAGCATGTGCCTGTTCAGTGAAATCCACATATGGATACAAATTGTTTATAGGATAGCTCTCCTTTTTCTTTGGGAAATAAATTCCAAGACCATTGTGGGTGTCTGAAATCACGGCTAGTACTGAACCCTGTAACTTCCTGCCTGGTCCATCTTTGTTTTTTTTTTTTTTTTTTTTGGTTTTTCTTGGTTTTTCTCCGGTACTGGGAACCGAACCCACGACCTTGCGCTTGCCAGGCAGGTGCTTTTGCCGCTGAGCTAAATCCCCAGCCCTGCCTGGTCCATCTTAACTGAGCTCTCACCACATACTGCGGTTAGAACTTTCACGGTATGAGGTGTGGCGGAAAAACTGGCATACATTTCTTTTCCCTCCTCCACAATTTCATAGATAGAAGATTGATTATCATAGACCTTAATGACATGAATATACACTTTTTCTTTTCTTATTAAGTCAAGATCTTTTACTTTTTCAATGAAAGGAAATACTGTGTGGCTTCTCTTTGGCTTATCCAAATTGCCAGCATCAAGGTGCTCTTGCAATTTGGGGCCCTTATAGCCGAATAAGGATAACTTGAACACAGATTCTACAGTACTGATCTGATAACCAAGACAGCCACTAAATGACTAAGTGGCAGGTCATGTGTAGAGCATGAGTCTCTGGACAAGGGAATGTTCACATCGGGGTAGGATGGAGTGGGACCGCAAGAGATTTCACCATGCTTCCTCCAACAGTTTACAATTTAAAACCCACAACTTGTTTATTTCTAGGATTTTCCTTTTAATATTTCTGAGCAGGGGTTGAACAGAGGTAACTTAAACTGTAGAAAGTGGAACT
Organism: Chinchilla lanigera; assembly: GCF_000276665.1. Taxonomy (NCBI): domain Eukaryota; kingdom Metazoa; phylum Chordata; class Mammalia; order Rodentia; family Chinchillidae; genus Chinchilla; species Chinchilla lanigera. Next base: position 2,299,651 of record NW_004955453.1, on the reverse strand, counting down.
GTGGACAGGAGGGGCTGCTGTAGTTTCCCCCTGCATGGGGTTATGGAAGACCTAGCATGTTTTTGCCCACTTCTCTTTTCTAATGCCCAATGACTTGTGCAAATTTAAAAAGTTACATGTGAAGAGCACAGAAAGTGTGTTACCTGTGTAGAAGAGCTTTCTCACAAGGACAGTTGAAATAACAGAGAAATGAGTATGAAAATGGAACTCTACAGTCATCCTGAAGCCCATCTCATCATGATGCAAATAAATCAGCTGGTACACAAAGCAAAAAGGACAGCAGTCTCTACTTAGATTACTGAGGGGCTGCTAAGACCTAAGAGAAGTGATTCCCATCCATTTTTGTGTGGACATCGGTACTACTTATACATCAGAGCACCTGGGAGGTATGAAAACAGCGATGTCCAGATGCCTGGACTCCACCTACATATTCTGTGGTCATCAGTCTGGGGTGGTGCTTTAGTCAGGGACCTCCAGAGAGACAGAACCAATATACTATCTATCTGTCTACCTACACACCTGGGTATATGAGAAAGGATTTATTAGGGGAATTGAGTCATGCAATTATGCAGGCCTTCTGTAAGCTGGAGACCTGGGAATCCTGGGAGTATGGTCTGGTCCAAGTCCAAAACGCTTAGAACCAGAGAAGTCAGTGGTGTAATTCCCAGTGTAAGGTCAAAGATGTGAGAACTAGAGAAGTTGGTGTGAGCCTTGGAGTCCACGGGCTGGAGAGACTGGAGTGCTGGTGTCCAAAGGCAGGAGGAGGCCAGGGTCCAAGCTCCAGAGAGGTAAGGAGAGAAAGAGGGAGAGGGAGAGGGAGAGGGAGAGAGAGGAGAGAGAACATTTTGGTTTTTCATTTTACCTGGGGCTCCAGTGGATTGGAGGCTGCTTTCCCACACTGAGGGTGGATCTTCCCTTCTTGGCCCTCTATTCACACATCACCTCCTCCAGAAACACCTTCCCAGACACAGCCAGAAGTACCACTACATCAGTTCTGAGGATTCCTTCATGCCATCAGGCAGACCCATGAAATTAACCACCGCAGGTGGCCCAGGTAGTGGTGCTTCTTAAAAAAGCTTCCCAGTGAGTGCAATGTGCAACTAAGGCTTAAAAATCACATTAACCTATGTTATATCTCACAATATCAAATGCAAGTGCCACCTTCCTTTCATTGAGGAGGTTAAGTATCTTGCCTAGGGTTACACAGCTAGTCAGTAATAAAAGCCATCAGAATGTGGAGAGTCTGCTTTAAGGCTGACGCTCTTAAAATCTGTGTGGCCTACGATCTACATACAATGCCAGATGGCTGGCTTTAACTTGATCTGTTCTAACATTTAATGGAAATACAGGTAAGTAAAAAGGCGTCCTATACTTAGAACTACCTTATAACTGTCCAGGAACTGTTTAAGGTAATATGAGACATTATTGTTTTCAGTCTTACCTCCTATTTGTGATCTTATTCTCTTACTCAGGGGCATCTGACTGGAACAACATCAAGTAAAATACTTCATCTTTTTAAAAATATAAATCAAGTCTTTAATTCTACATGTTTCCAGGTTATTTTTCCTAAACATCTAAATTTCAGATGAGAATGCACTTGTGGGAAAGTTTGGGAAAGAAGTCTAGTGTGTAAATCATTTGGAGAAAAAGAATTTAAGTCTCACGATTTGAAACCAGTGAGACTTGTAATCTTGTCCTAAAGGTTCAGTTTTTCCATGGGTACATCTAGGATCTGTTTGCAAGTTGCGTTGATGTTCATTAATTGTACTATGTATACCAAGTGTCTGTATGCGAGTGACCTGAGAATGCGCACAAGACATTGTGTCAGTCCCACCAGGAATCACACAGGCCAGCTGGGGAGGCTGACAAGCAGTGTAGCACTTACAGTTACCGTGGTCATGACTCAGAGCAGCAAAGCATGGGAAGATACAGGAGCCGTTTCAGAAAGGTTCACAAAACAGGAAGTGACGAGATGGACCCCTCAGGGCTGAGTAAGGAAGCTCACTAAGCAAAGGGGAAACAGAACAGCAGAGTGAGCGATCAGCCCAACACTTAACACCATGGAGGAGAGAAAGAACAGCAGGCAATGGGGGAATGACAGGAGTTCAGTCTGTTGTATCAAGTTCAAGGGTGACTAGAAGGAGGGAAGAGGCATATCAGTGAGCTGAGAGGCTAAAGGGAGTGTGTAAGGTGGGTTGGAATTGAGTATGCTCAGCCAGGCTGGCAAGAGTGTTCCCAATCAGTGGGCCCATGCGCTGATCTCACCTTGGATTTAAGATGCACTAGTAATGCACAGTGGTACTCAGGCTACTACTTCTCTCTTTGCTCCACCTTCACTATTTTTCCCATAATTTTTTTTTTTTTCTTGAAACAAGGGAAGTTTCTATTCTAAATAGATCAGTCCTGTTTGTTATCATTAAAGACCCAAGAATGGAAGGCAGTCAAAAGTGAAAGGAGTAAGACAGCTGGATATTAGTTCTTATTAGCTAGTAGGTTACCTAATCCAAGTTGGGCATGCTGCTCAAATGAGTTTTACATAGTCCAGGAGCTAAGGATTTTCCACTTGTTTTAAAAAATTAATAGCCCATGTTTGCAGTACATAATCGTTCCATTCCTTGTGTGGAGTTGGTCCACGTATACAACATGTCTTACTTCCTTTCTTCATTCCTCTTCTCTCCCCTCTCTGCCTCCTGCCATCTCTCGATCCCTTCTCACTTGAAAAAGATGTATCTCTCTACTTCCTATTATCTGTCTTTTATTTTGCTCTTTATTTATAGTTTGGGTTTCACATATAAGAGAAACTATGCAATATTTAAAATTGTGTGCCTAATGTATGTCACTTAGCGTTACGGTCTCAAGGTGCATCTATTTTCCTACAAATAACTCAACTTTATCTTTCTTTATGGCAGAATAGTACCTCACTGTGTGTAAATACCACAGTTTATTCATCCATCCATTGATAGACATATAGGGTGCTTCCAAAATTTAGCTATTGGGAACTGTGCTGCTCTAAACATGGGTATGAGGGTATCACTGTCGTATGATGTCTTCAACTCTTTGTGGAAGATACCTGGAGGGGAACAGCTGGGTCAAGTGGGATTTCTAGTTTTAATTTTTAAGGACTCTCCATATTGATTTCCACAGTGTTGTACTAGTTTACATTCCCACCAGCAGTATAGAAGGGTTCCTTTTGCCCCACAGTATCCCCAACATTTGTTATTATTTGATTTCTGAATGGTAGCCATTGTTTCTTGGTTAAGATAGAACCTCAGTGTTGTTTTAATTTTCATTTTTCTAATGGCCAGCAATGTTGAGGACTTCTTCATGGGCTTATTGGCCATTTGTATTTTTTATGAGAAGTGTCTAGTCATTTCATTTGCCCAGTTTTTGACTGGGTCTTTTATTTTTGGGGGGAGGGGTGCTAATTTTTTCAGTTCTTCACATTTTGTAGATATGAGTCTTCTGTCTGAGGGATAGGTGGCAAATTACTTATTACGGTTCTGTCTCTTTATTTTGCTGGTGGGTTATTTTGCTGTTTTGTGACCAGATGTCATGAATAAACATGGAAAGATCTTATAATTAAGGGTGCGACCGGGACATCTAAGCAGTGACCTAATCAGCAGTATTGAATCAGGATACGATTATTATGTTCATCGGTTTGGGTGACCAAGGATGTTCTTTAGAATAGCATTATCTATGCAATCAGAGAAACTAATGGCAAAAAAGGGGTAAAAATTCTCATCAGAACTGGGTGTGGCGGCACATGCCTGTAATCTCAGCACTCAGGAGGCTGAGGCAAGAGAGTCACTGTGAGTTCGAGGACAACCTGGGCTACAAAGTGGGTTCAAGCCATCCTGAACTGCATAGCGAAATCCTGTTTCAAAAAGATGAAAGAAAAAAATTCTCATCACAACTTTGCTGGTGAAAGTTGGGGAAAATAATTTCATTTCAAGGATTGCTTTGATTTTTATCTCCTCTGCTGATTCTTTCCATGTCAGTCACAAGAGAAAAAAAATCTTGAAGTAGAATCTATAATCTGTCCCTTTAAAGAACACATTTAAGCCCCAGTCCTAAGTGGTTCTAAGCACACAGCTTCACAAGACTCAATAAATAATTGATATAAATTAATGGCCAATGAAAGAAACATATCCACACTGATCTATAATTACTGGAAGCAACCTCATATATTTTTCATAAAAGTGTCATCTCATTGCAGTTTTTTCTCTAAAATTCAGTATATTTAGAATTTAAATTGCTTTAATAATTGCTTTCAATTCCTTTCAGTACAGAATTTTTGTCAGTCTGAGCATCTGAGAAGCCTCAGCTTTGAGGCTCCTTTCTCACCTTCTGGCTCCTCTTTGTCTCTAACCGGGATGGTGACACCAATGAAGGCAATGGGGATGACTGGGAAGACCTGCAGGGACCCTCAGCAGCCTTTCTCTACGAGCAGCCTCCCAAGGAGCTTCAGTAAGAATGTTGTTGCATCCGAAGCCCACAGGAGCCAGCTCTGGGTTGGCACAAGAGCAAGTTCATGGCTCAAGTGACGATGCTTCCAGTTGGGGACAGTCTAGACAGATGAGTCCACAAGGAAACGAGCCCTGTGAGCAAGGACTGCACTCTCAGCTTGTGTTCTGAGTTAAGTGCACCAAGGCAGTCATTTAGATAAAGAAGAACAACAATGAACAGGTAATGGCAGCAGCAGCAGCAGCAGCAGCAGCAGCGGTCACCACCTGGTTCTGACCAGGAAACTGATTTTGTTATTAATAACATAGTTTCAAGAGTGCTCAACAAACTCCCCAGAAAAGCTAGCAAATTAGCAAAAGACCATGAAAACCTTAAAATTCAAACTTACCTATGAAGGACTAGTTTTAGAATATACAAGTTACAAACTTTGTTAAGGTTCATGTGTTAGTTTTCCATCACTGTGAGAAAATACTGAGATAATCAGCTTGTGCAAAGGAAAGGCTTACTGTGGTTCACAGTTTCAGAAGTGTCAGTCTGAGGTCACTTGTACTTGTTGCTTTGAGCTTGTGGGAACGCAGTACAACATGGTGAAAGCGTGTGGCAGTAGAGGCTGCTTCAACTGATGGTGCCCAAGAAGGACAGTGAGAGACAGGAAGCAGCTGGGCTCCCAGTACCCTTTGCAAAGGCACACCCCCAATGACCTAACTTCTTCCAATTAGATCCCATCTCTGAATGGCTGTACTACCTTCCAATAGTGCCACAGGCTGGTTATCAAGTCTTCAACACATGGGCATTTGGCGGCAGTTAATATTATCACTATAACACATTACATATTAGAACATTCTATTTCCTACTATTAAAAATGATTCCCTGGCAGTGAAGACATAAAATAGGCAACATCTAATATTATAACCTCAGCTGAACACTTGGTTCATACATACAGCCAGGAGGGGTGTGCTAGTGCTTCTGTTCTAGAGGAGACAGCACCAACTCCTTGCGAGCTGCTGTGACATCACAACAAGCATCAGGGCTGGGGTCCAGGTGCTGTCCTGGGACTCTTGCTTCACTGTTGTGTTTTCAACAAAGCCACCAACCTGTTGGCAGCAAAGGATAACTGTGACATCTAGAGTTCCACCACGTTTTCCACTTCTTCGTTATTGCAGCTTAGGCAGTGATGGTTAATCAAGGTGAAAATAGCAGAGTTAATAAATTAATTTTACAGTAGCAGTGTTCTTAATTGGCCTCCACTTGTCTGAGTCATCAGATGTGATGGAATCTGCTGGGTTTGGCCCCGAACACCCCAAACCTTTGCTGCTACTGAGGTGCTCTTTAGAAGGCATTGGAACTTGAACCACTCTAGGGATCCGAGAAAACAAGAACCAGACACGTCTGTAACCAATTTCCCTTTCTGCCAGCTTTATTTGTTGTTAAAAAGATGTAAATTAATTGAATATTCTATTAACATATTAGAAATGGCATAAAATTAAAATTTATTGCTTCTCAGAAACTATATTCATTTCTTATTGCTGCTCTAACCAATTCCCACAAAATTAGTGTCTTAAAACATTGAAATTTTCTTTTTCTTTTTCTTTAGTCAATAAATATTTATTGAGCACTGACTAGGTGCCAGTTCTATGTTAGGCACTGTAATTTCAATGGTGGAGAAAGAGGATGAAATGTTACTCCCAAGGGGTAGGTGGGTTAGAGAACATAAATGAGGAAACGACTAGAAAAATATTGTAGGTTCCAGTGGGTATAATGGGGGAGCTCTTTAGTCCATTGGTCTTTCTTATGACCTATTGTAACATGCCTGTTTGTGATCAAATACTACCTTTCAAACCCTCCAAGCAAAGAATCTGAGTCTCATTCATCTTTGTAACTTCCACATGGCCTAACATCATCACATCTGTGTGCAAATCCCTTGGTGTGTATTTGTGGAAGGAAGGAAGAAAAGAAGGAAGGAAAGGAAGAAGACAGGCATTGAAAAACAAATACTCTTACCCTTCTCCACTGCTGGTGGGAATGCAGACTGGTGAAACCACTGTGGAAATCAGTTTGGAGATTCCTCCGAAAACTAGGTTTAGAGGTCCCATTCAACCCAGCTATCCCCCTGCTGGGTATTTTCCCAGAAGATCTAAAAACATCATATCACAGTGATATATGTGCACCTATGTTCATAGCAGCACAATTTGTAATTGCTAAAATGTGGAAGCAACCCAAATGTCCATCCACCGAGGATTGGATAAGAAAATTATGGTACTTTTATATAATGGAATATTACTCAGCTGTAAAGAAAGATAAACTCGAGGCCTTTATATTTAAATGGTCACAACTAGAGACCATACTCATAAGTGAAATAAATCAAACATACATGTGCAAGCACCGCATTGTGTCACTAGTGTAAAACTTGAAAGAGTTAAGTTAAACTCGGAGGTATGATAGACACTGTGAAATGATAGGAAACCACCGAAGAGTAAAGGGCTTCTGGGATGTGGGAAAAGAGAAGGGAAAGAAGGAAAAATTTTGTATGTATGTATATACAGGATAGATAACATGGTTGTTCTTCTATCTGCTGTTTCTATGCTGAAAGAAACTGTCAATGAGTCTTTGGTTGACCAGTATTGCATGTCTATATCTGTTTTCATGAGAAGCCACTTTGAAGATATCAATATGTAATACAACCACCATTGTTAATTCCCTACCACTTTGTTTGTAACTCTGTATTGTCTGTATTGTGCTTGTGATATGTTGTAAAATGTTGTATGTCTGTTAATGTTTCCCTCCTTTTATCCTTAAAATAATAATAAAAAAAAAACAGAAAAACAAATACTCTTACCAAGAATGGAGTACCTACTAATCTCTTTATTTGTTAAATTCAGATTTAAAATAAAAGAAAAACCTCCTGTTGCATCTGTCAGCTTTCAGTGTGAGAAGGGCACTCAAAATAGGAGGCGTGACGTAATGTAGCTTCAAGGAAGGGCATGGTAAACTCCGCATTCAGTCCCGGATCCATTGCATAATTGTTGAGAGGTTTTGAGCAAGTTCCTTAATTTCTTCATTTGTAAAAGAGGAATTACAAAAACTGCTTCCCAAATTGGAAAACCAAATGAAATTGGGCTATGGTTTGGATATGCTGGTGTTCCTGAAAGGTCCATGTTGGTGCTACTTGGAGGAATTGTAAGACTTTATAGGAGGTCCTTAGCTTACTGGCAGGCATGTCCTTGAAAGAGGCCTTAGGCTTTCTTGGCCCGTCTGTATCCTGGCTGGAGATAGGATAGCTCATTCTCATGTGTGTTCCTGAAACGGCCACCTGCTGTCCTCACAGATAATAAACAGCCTGACTCAGGTATCTTGCCATAGTAATGTGAAGCTGACTAATGCAGACAACATGTGACAAATGCTTTGGAAACTGTAGAATAAAGTACCCTATCTCCTGACACTCATTCAACATAAATTTCTTACCTCACAATTCCATGTGTTACAAGTCCACTATGGGTCTCTCTGGATTAAAATCCAGGTCTTGGCAGGTGTATGAGCCTTCTGTAGGCTCCAAGGGAGAAGGATCCAGCTAATTGCCTTGTCCAGTTCTCCACAATAACTGCACTCCTCGGCTCAAGACCGCTTCCTCCTTCCTCAAAGCTAGCCATGTTGCAGCCCTCAGATTCTATGTCCAAGGTCACATCTCCTCGGACACTGTCTTCTGCCTCTCTCCTCCACTGTGATTCCATTGGCCCACCCAGCACAATCTCATTGTTTTCAGATCTGCAGGTGATCATTCTTAATCCCACCTGCCACCTTCATGCCTCTTTATCAGGTGACAGCACATGCAGGGGGATTCAAAGGTGAGCGTCTTTAGAGGGCGTCGTTCTGTGAACCACAGCAATCTAAGTGAAGTGCTCTTCAAGGAGACTAACATTTCTGCTGCTTTTTAAAGATGCTAACCCATGGGTAGTGTTGATGCTATTGGTGAGAGGGTTTTTGCTGCAACTGCAGTTATGCACAGTGAGGGGGAATTGGGAGTCATTTTTATGAATTCCCCAAGTAAGAGCTGAGCAGCTCGGCTGGTTTTATCTCTTCTCTTCTCTTCTCTTCTCTTCTCTTCTCTTCTCTTCTCTTCTCTTCTCTTCTCTTCTTTCTCTTCTCTCTTCTTCCCTCCCCTCGCCTCCCTTCCATCCCCTCCCATCTCCCTTCCCCTCTCCTCATCTGCTATGTCAATCATCCAAATCTAGTATTTTAAGAAACTCATCCTTTCTCTCCATCATCAGTATCACTCTTCTCATCCCTTGCTGGAACCAAATTACCTCCTGTCTCCTTCTCTCTCCATTCCTCTCCTCTTCCATCTCCTTTGCTTCCCCTCCTCTTCCTTCTCCTCTTCCCACTTCAGAAGAGAGTAAAGAATGGATCCTGTGAGCTTGGTGCTGTGTCTGTCTCCTATGAAAAAAATGAGAGTGCCTTAAACGGTGGAAGTAGCAGAAGCAGCAAAGGAAATAGATTTGGGGTGCTCATAATCAAATAGGAATTATTGATGGGTTGGACAGCAGGGTTAAGGAAGAAGTGAGGTTGACCCCAAGGTCTGAGCCAGAGTAATGTCATGGGCTGACATGGGGGAAGGCTGGGGTACAGGTCTAGGGGATGTGAGAGGCTTGGAATCAAGAGCTCTAATGGGGACATTTAAAAAAATTTTTTTTTAATTTTAAAGAGTAAAAGAAGGATAACATAATAATGGGGGAGCTTACCAAATTACAGACAAAGTGGTAGGAAATTATCAGTGGTTATTGTTTTACATATTGTTATCTACAAGATAGTTTCTCAGGAAAACAAATAGACAAATGATAGTGAGTTACAGACAAAAGAGGTAGGAGATTATCAATGGTTGTTGTACT
>NW_004955453.1:2239950-2289508 GCF_000276665.1 Chinchilla lanigera | reverse complement strand
TGTGTCATTGTTTCTCTGTGTCATGATAGATCTCAATTGAGCGGCGGCGGCCAGCCTAAGGGCAGGCGTGCAACAGCACTTGCCGCCACATGGCTCCCCATGTGCTGGGGGCCCTCCCTCTGGGGGCCTATAAGGCAGGAAGCTAGCCAGCTGAAAGACCGGCGCTCCCTGCCCGTGGCTCCCTGTGTGCTGGGAGCCCTCCTTCAGGGGGCCTACGAGGCAGGGAGTGAGCTGCCGGTCCAAAGATCAGCAGTCCCCGCCAGTGACTGCCCGTGCGCTGGGGGCCCTCCCTCCGGGGGCCTACGAGGCAGGAAGCTAGCCAGCCAGAAGACCGGCACTCCTAATGGGGACATTTTAATTCTAAGGGGCTTACCAGACACACAGATTGAGACATGAAGGACCTCCTTGGAGACCCCTGGAAGCATCACCCCACAAGGAACGTGGGAAAGGGCAGCTGAAGCAGTCTGCACTTCCCTTTGAGTTTCATCAGGACAGCACACCTACCTGCAACTCTTACTCTGAGAAACTGTAGGTGCAATGTGTGTGCATGCGGGGGGCATGTGCACACGTGTCTGCCAGTTTAGCAAAACAGTTAAGCAAAAGGACCCCAGAACCCAACAGCCTGAATCCCAAACTGGACTCCAAGTCCCTTTGCCTGTTTTGTCTCTGCCTCAGATGTGTTATCTGCAAGATAGGAATGACAGTGATTGTGGCGCTGTTCTCATGGATTTCTGGGGAGCATTAACAATTCAGCATGTGTAAGACTCTTAGAACTGTGCCTCGCTCTTACCAGGCTCTCGATAAATGTTAGGTACTGTAGTGGGTGAGTGTGCCCTGTGAGATGAATATGGAGTTTGTCTGTGACCCAAGGCTTGTTCAAAATAGGAATTCCTGCTTGGGATACCACTTGTTATAGTATGGGCACCTACACCTGTACCTCTATCTAGTATCTGTATCTGTACCAGCATGTGTATTTAGTATCTTTATCTAGTTCTGTATCAGTTTCAGTATCAGTATGTAGTGTCTATCTGTACATGGTATCTGCATCTGTATTAGTATCAGTATTTAATGTATCTGTACCTGTATCTATATCTGTATGTAGTATCTGTATCTAGTGTAAAGATATATCTGCTGTATGGATCGATCGATCTATCTATCTATCTACCTACTTATCATCTCTCTCTTTTATTTAACCTACCCATCAGCTTAAGAGGAAGCATGCCTTTTGTTGTTGGATGAAATGTTTCACCAAAATAAGCTAGAATCTCATAGTAAGAGGCACCTGCTCCTCCCTTACCTATCACGATTTTACTTGACTGAATTCAATGCGGGTGAGTTTTTACCTTACTTGTGTTTGACCTTGCAGCCCTCAGCCCAGAGCCCGCAGCCAGCCAATCGGGAACTAATGGATAGGGGCAGGGTTCAGGGGGTCAGCATACAGTGGCGCCCCTCTTCTCTTGGAAAATGTCTTTCCCGTCAGGTTACTTTTGGGGAAAATGTGTAATTGCCATCTGGGGTCACTTGGCTATTTTTGTTCCTACCATTTGAACCCTGTGCTCTCAGGGACCACTCTGTGGGATGGAAATACTGCTAATAATCCTAATTGTCCATCACTGTTCATGCTCCCTCTCCATTACCCTGCCTCCTCCATAGCCCCCAGGCTTTCAAGCCTCCTGTCTTGGGACAGGCTTCTCATCCCCCTGGTCTAAAGGTAGCTGGAGCGGTTCTGCCAACCCAAGTGCGCCTGGGATGTGTTTTTCTTCTCATGCTGTTACCACATAAAAGTGGTCAGAAATCACTCAGGACTTATTTCATCTTGTCAAACTAAGTTTCAGTAATTTGGATAAAAGGGAAGAAATGGGTTCTTATTGCCCAGAGCTCTAAAGTGGTGCAGAAGGAGGTCATATAGGCCAAATGGACTACTAGGTAAATTTTTAATACTCAAAGCTGTTTCACTGTCTGTCACACTTGGGAGCTGAAGCACACTCGGGCTGGATCTAGGGCAAAAAAGTTCCTCAAAAGCTACCCCTTCATTTGTTTTGTCCATTTGAAAGCAGATGTATTTATTTATTTATTTATTTATTTTTCAGTGCTGGGGGAGATACCCAGGGCCTTGCACATGCTAGGTAAGTGCTCTACCACTGAGCTACGTGTTCAATCCCCAGAAGGCGGATATTTAAGTATAGCTTTCTCTGAGGCTCTTTGAAATGATCTGCTCCAAGCCTTCCTTCGAATTCCCTCCTCATCAATATCATCAAGTTTGAGTCAGTGCGCTGGTCCACAGCCATGACAGAGCTGATCTGGTAGACAAAGCACCATCTTGGTTAAGGGGCTCGGTGCTGGCTCTGTAGTATTGACATTTACTGATTCTTCGCTCTGTATGACAGCTGTGCTGACAGCTTTGCAGATGGTGCCACTGCTCCAAGCGAAGGCACTAGGCTCAGCGAGGGACATTTGCCCAATGTCACCGCGGAGGCTGGACTTTCATCCAGTCCTGTTTGCCTCCAGAGACAGAGTATTTAATGACTTGGGTACCCTGCCTCATTGTAAGAGATTTACTGTAAAAGCAGAAGGCAAAAGTCAGTGTTGTATTTGTGTTGGTGAGCATCAGTACTTTGATCCCTGAGTCTGTTATTTTTTTCCCTTGCTATTTGGTACCTCTATTGTTTCTGTCTTTCTGTTGATCTCTGTCTGTTTCTCTCCACCTGCGCATCTGCCTGTGTCATCTCCTGTCCCTTCTGGTGCCCTGTCCCTGTGTGGGCTCATCTAAAGCAACTGCATGCCTGGCCTGGGAAAATGGTTGAGGAAGTTTGTTTAGCTCCCATGTCTGGAATAACTGAGGAAGGCGCCCCGTGAACATGAAAGACTTGAGAGCTCTTACTCCTCGCTCCAAACCTGGGAACTGAGCTCTGTCCTTTGCTGTGATTGGTGCTCAGGCTGCCCCAGCCAGGTGAGTGCATCACCACCCACACATCCTCCTCCTCCAGCAAACGTGTGAGCAAATCATGCTGGTTCTCTCATTCACACCATGGTATCCTATACTTGCATGAGCCCATCCCAGAAAGTCCAAGCCACTCTGCCTAAAGCCTGGACCACTGCAGCAGCACAGAAGCCTGTTGGCTCTCTGGCTATCTCCTAGTCATGTGTGCATGCTACAGCAGAGGGATGTTTTAAAAAACTAACCAAATCCTTCCTTTCCATTCTGAAAATTCCCTAGTGGCTTCTCATGGTACTCAGTATAAAGATAAAATCTTTACAAGGCCCCATCAAGTCCCATATAATCTGACCTCATTCATTATATCTCATTATGTATAGTTTTTTCCTTGAAAAAGTGGGTGAGATCAGCTTTCTTTTGTACTTAATGCAAGAATAAAATAACCTTAGAAGGTCTTGAAGGCAGAGTTTAGAATGGGAAGTAGATGGGGCTAAAACAAAGGCCAACAAGGATGAAGACATTTATATAATTTCAATGAATTCAGATAGATTCCAAAAACTGAATCAAATTAATTGAGATTGGATAAGAGGCTAGGAATTAGGAAGACGTTATCAAAACCCTCACTTGAAAGAAAAAAATTGTGAAATCTCATTAAAGTATCAGCCATTGTGAAAGAATAAAGGAGCCTGTTCTTTTCACACAAAAATGCCATGTTTCATTCCCCAGCCTCACAGAAAGCCCTGAGGTTTTGTGGCGTGGGGAGAAGGATCATGCGGTGCAACATTGCTCCATAAGGAAGTGTGGAACCCAGAAGATCCCTGATGATGTCATCCACAGAGGACTTGGGAAGCTGGGAATCTTAAATAAGGGGCTGGGACAATCTGGGTTGAGGCTGATTAGTGGTTATCTGACCATTAGTCCTCGAACTTTGGTCTAGAGCAGGAACTTCTTACTTGAAGTTCAGAGGAACCTTTGTCCCCTACAGAGAGGTAGTTCTGGCTTCACCTGGTGGGCATCTTTGGGCCTGTGGCGCTTCCTCTCCACCACTCTCTAGGTTCCTGCCATGTTCATAGCTGAGGACCTAGGAGCTGACCATGGTGCTGCCGGATCAGGCACCTCCTGAGCCCTTGTGTATTCTGTGCATCAGAAGCATGAGGCCACCTGGGAAGAGCTTGTTGAATATGCAGCATCCTATGTCCCACCACCACATGTGCTTGGTCAAAATCTATACTGAATTAGATTTTCAAGTGATTCACATGTCCAGGAAAGTTTGTGAGGTAGTACTCTATCGGTCCCCTGTAGAACCACAGGGAACACAAGATGGAGGGCAAAGGGTGGAAGGGAACTGTAAAACCTGGGTGTGTGGATTTGGTTTCTGTTAGGATTGCTCTCTTCAGCGGCCTAAGAAAGGCTCTGTAGTTTTCTGCAAGTGTGGGTTACGCGTGTTGGAATGCACACATGCTAGGAGCCTTCCATGAGGTCCTAGCTTCTGTGTCTTGTGCATATAATCCTGGAACTGTTCACTGGAATGCTACAGTGTCTTGTGGGTCTCTATGCTGGATAGGAATTTGTCCAGGCACAAAACTGTCAGAGGAGTTGGGGTGGACCAAAGTTCCTACGGGATGGTGTGTTTTGGATGGAGGAGTTGCCTCAATCATAAGCAAGTGTGAGCTGGTAAGATAGTAACCAGCTGTGTTGGTGTCCAAAGGATAGCCAATGATCGGGTTCTTTTTCACAGTCACTGTATAGATCATGGGTGCAAAAAGGACGGAGCACTTTCTGGGGCCTAGAGAATGAACTGAAGCTATGGTCAGAGATCAAGCTCTGGGTGTCTAGTACACACTTTTTATGAAGGCCATAAAAGGGGTTGTAGAACTGCAATTCGGGGACAAAAACAAACAAGGACTAAGAGAAGCTTGGTCGCTAGATCCAGAGGTGTTGTAACCATGGGCAGGAGGAACTATGCATCTATGGTGACTGTGGTGTCAGCAGCCTCCATATGCACCATGGTTCCACCTGGGGCCCTGTCTGAGTTGTCCACAGTGCAGTGGTCTAACACTGGTGTTCAGGTTCCTCAACCAGCATGCCTTCAGGGAGCAAATGCCCTGTACCTGCTGCCCTCAGAGCTTTCCCAGGTCACTGAAATGCCAGGAGCCTGAGTGGGTTCACACCGTCTGGGAAGGACTCAGATCTTGGTACCAGGGCAGTTGCATCTATACACTTCTGATGCCCCAGTTGTCTTCCACCTTCTTGATGAGCAAGGCCTACTTTAAAGTGAGGGTCAGTGGCAGGAATGGTCAAAGGATGCAGGTGGGCAGAAGGCATGGACCTTACAGTAGTGAAAGGCAAGCTGCGAAGGCAGGATCTGGGATCTCCTCCCAGAGAGGGGAAGAGAGGGCGTGAGAGCAGCCCTTGTCCCATACTTTGCACTGGGGGAGGGGATTGTGGGCTCATGATCCTCCCAGTGGCCTGCTCATCTGCTGCTCCTGTGTCCCCTGGGAGCCCATCATTTTAGGTGGATATGTGTGTCTCTTGGATCAGGCTTAATATAATAGACATCGGATGCTCTTGCATGATCAGAATTCTAACCAGAGTTGAGGGTAGGTGCCTACCTCTATCAGTTGCTACCGGTGTACAAAACTCTCACTTGTGCTTGGACAGGATTAAGAGTTAGCAGAAGGAGCAGAATGGGCCAGATATTTCCTCCAACTGCCAGCTGTAGGTTTTCTACAGGTGGGAAGTAGCTTGTGGGCCATGGACTCACTCAAATAGTACCTCAGGCTTCTTTCTTTACAGAGCCTCAGGGGAAAAGCCAGGCTCTTGAGAAGGATAAGACCAGGGCCCATCTAGACCTCCAGCCTCAAAAGTATGATCAGGAGAATGAGGCAAGTTCATAGATGTCACAACTGTGACCTCCATATGAAGCACAGACTTTTTCATGCAGTGACCAAGGGGAGGGGAGCTTCCATGCAGGACTGGCAGCACATCCTTTCAACCAGCTCTCAGTGAGCAAACCTGGCCAGAGAGGGCCGGGCTGGTCTGCATGGACATGCACCAGCTCCACAGAGGGAACCCAGCCAAAGGGGCTGGGAGAGTGGGTGAACTCCAGAAGCCCTGGAACCAAGGGGATTAGGGTAGGAGATGAAAACCAACTGAACAGCTTGGGTGGGCATGGTGAAAGAGTTCTGGTGAGCATCCTGCTCTCCTGCTGGTGTCCGGGCTTCCTTTGAGGCCTGAGTGTGTTGCCCATAGGGAGCCCGTTGGCTCTGGTACTGCCCATTCTTGGCAGCAGGGCACGCTGCTTTCCAGAGGGATTCTTTGGTGCACAAACGGCCCAGAAATCTTTCCTGAGATCCGGCGGACTTCAGTAGCTTAGAACCGATGAAATGGCCTGTGCGTCCCTCTCATTTCCTGCCTCTCTTCCTGTGTTGGCCCACTAGAGAAAAGCCTTGGCAGTGGAAGGACGGTCATTTCTCTGTGTCGCAGCCCCACTCCTGCCTGCCGTGCCTTTGTCCTAGTACAGCACCTGGCAGGCTGTCTGCTTGCTTTGTTCCTGCCGAGTGACAGCACTGTTTCTGACGTCACCTGTTCCTTTGGAGCCATGGATCTCAAAATCTGCAAACTTGAGAATCTTCAGGTTGGCCAGGCCACCCTTTCTCCCAGAGACCCTAGATCAGGAGTCCAGGGTGGGGCGCCATGGTTATATTTTCAGCCCATGTCGCCCAAGTGTTGCTGCACGCTGACCACTTCCATCTGGCAAGCTCCCTGGATGCCCCTGCTCTCCCTGGGGTTAGGGTGTGTCGGGTGAGGCCTTGTGCCTTGTGGCCACATACCGGAAACACCCCTCAGAGCACACCCTGGAGCTCACAGCTGATGGCAGGTGGGCTCTTCTCGTCACTGTGGGGCCAGGCACAAGGAACAAAGACCCCTTCTCCCTGCCCTTGCTACAAAACAAACCCCCAACACATATCTACTGAATTGCAGGAGACAAAGGAAATTGGTGAAAAGAAAAGCTTCTGTATTGCTACATCGGTCACCATGGATGGTCCTTTCAAGATTTCCTCAAAATCTTAAAGGGTCTGAGACTCAGATGAGACGATCCCCTCTTACTAAAATGAGTCCAGGAGTAAGGAGTTTGTCCAAGGTCCCAGAGGTTGGAAGATCTCAGAGCCCCGTTCAACCCCAGAGCTGGTTTCATTGAATATTTTAAAAATTATTTTTCATTGTTAGTAAAATATGCATAACACAACAGTTGCCATCTTAAATATTTGTCAGTGTCCAGCTCAGAGGCATTACACGCATGCACGTTCCCGTGTGGACATCCCCACTGTTCATTTCTAGTTCGTTCTATTTTACCAAGTGTCCTCATGACACAAAAAATGAGGGAGTATGTTGAGAATCTGGGTTTCAGCAGGGAGCATGCTGAGCAGCTCTGCTCGTCTCCCTGGGGAAGAGAAGGGTCAGGAGGAGCCTGCAAGGCCAGTGGCATTACTCACCTTTGCAACCTGCTCTGGGGCAAGGTCTGGAGCGTAGGTATCTCTTCATGCTTGGCAGTCACTGGTCCCCCAAGACGGGAGACCCCCCTGGAGGACACATATGCCTAAGACTCTCCTCTATGGCAGGTAGATGACAAAGCCTCCATGCTGACTGATTTCGTGCAGGGCAGCCACCTTCTGGCATTGAAAGATAGTGCAATCACCTGGTATTAGAAAAAGAATTTGATCTGCTTTGCTGCATGCTTTTAGGCATTTTGCTGAGTGTCGGTTAAAACTGCAAATCTGTAGGTTACACACCTAAACCTGCTCTCTGCCTCTCTGTCTTCATATCTTTCCCTCCCTGTTCACTTACTCAACAGAGAAGATCCTTTAACAGGTGGCTTTGAGGACTCTTTAAGGACACTTAAATGGAACTTCTCAGGGTATGTAATACTTTACTGGTGGTGGGTAGGTTTGGAATTAGGAAGGAAAACTTGGATAGAACAAAGAACTTGATTGTTTAGTGATTAGAAAAGTCCACTTTAGTTTAACTAATTTCACTTTGAGACCAAAAGAGTAATAGACGGTCACTTGGCTTCAGATACTTCTAAGAGCTATGAAGTGTGATAGAAAAATATAGTGTGTACTTAAACTTTAAAAAATTATTACAGTAAAAGAAAAATTGCTATGAATCCCCTTCAAAATATTCCCCCTCACTTTTATTTTTGGTACCGGGAATCAAACTCAGGACCTTGTGCTTGCCAGGCAGGCAATTGTGCTGCTGAGCTATATCCCCGACTCCTTCCCTTCACTTTAAACACATTTCTCCCATTGTTCTTGCCAATTTCTGAAGCAGTTCTGGAAGTGTTCCTCCACAAGTGTCTTTAGTTGTGGTGTTGTGACTGTCTCAGTGTCCTGAATGGACTGAAAACATTTACTATCATAGTCATTTTTTTAATTTGGGGAAGAACCAGAAGTTGCAAAGTGCCAGATCAAGGTGAATCAGGTAGATGAGGACAGAGGGCAATGTTTTTAAGAGCTGCCTTTTGATTGGATGGCACTCAGGAGCATTATTCACCATATTTTTGATCATACCTTGTAAAGACATTCACAAAAGCGGACTTCCAGAACTGCTTTAGGAAGCAGCAGAAAGTGATTGCTTAAGCGTGTTTGATGCGAGTGGGAATATTTTATGGGTGTTCATGGCAATGTGTCTTTTACTGTAATAGTGTTTTGAATTTAAATGTTCACCATAGTTTTTTTTTTGTTTGTTTCGTTTTTCTCCGGTACTGGGAACCGAACTCACGACCTTGCGCTTGCCAGGCAGGCGCTTTTGCCGCTGAGCTAAATCCCCAACCCCTTATCTTTTTTTTTTTTTTTTGTCACCATAGTTTTTGATCAGCCCTTGTGCAGTGAAAGCCTACGTTTCTGCTCCCAGATCAAGCACTGGACAGTGCTGAGGAGGTGAGGTGGTGGTGCAGAAGCTCCTATGGGATTTCTCCGACCTCCCTGGGTTTCTTGCTCCTTCTACACCTGACCTGGGAACCATATTCATTTATTTCTTCACACTTCTGGAAGCTGGAGGTCTGAGGCCAAGCTGTCATCAGGGCTGGTCCTATTGAGGCCTCTCCCTTCGGCTTGCAGGTGGTCATCTTCTTCCTTCATCTTCTTATGGTTCCCTCTGTGCCTGTCTGCGACCGGATCTCTTCTTATTAAGACACCTGTTGTGTTGGAGCAGGAGCCAAGCCAACAGCCTCATTTAACTTAATGACCTCTTCAAACACCTTGTGTCCAAATACAGTCAAACTCCAGAGTACTGGAGGCCAGGTCTCTGATATACAAGTGTGGGAGACAAAATTCAGTCCACAGCAGGGGCCAAATTCAGCATTCTGGGGGAGGCGGCAGGGTGGAGTCACACAAGCAAGAAGCATGAAGTGGGTGGGGCAGGTAGGGCTGGATTGTAGCCCTGTCTTCATGCTTTGCAGGCACCTACCCTCCAGGACCTGAGATCCCCAGCAGACACATCCGCCTGACCCTCTCCTCTCTGGGAATGCCTACCTCCCAACGCACCAGCCTGTGTGTCCAGCCTACACATCTCTCACTCTCATTAAGGACCTTCAGAGCGCCACCATCCAAGCCAATCCAAGTCCCTGTCTAGTTCTCAAAGTCCCCTCCGGCCTGTGACACTACCCAGTACCTGCTCAGGACTCTTCCTAGCACAACCTCTAGATCACAGGCCCCCAAGTCCACTTTTATGCTTTTCTTTCTAGATATATTTCAAGCCCCAAATGGAACTCCACACCTCATTTTTTAACCTATACAAATCACTTGGTATAGGTTACAAAATACATTTTGAATCTGTGCCTGTAAATATAGCCCAGAATCAAGACATTTGATGCCCACGATGATACACAGCATTCCATGCAGTGTAGGTGGATTCTTTGCCCTGTTTCTCTCCTTCGTACCTCTCTGTTCTTTCCTCTTCTTGCCACCTTGGGACTGTTGTCCCTTCCTTCTCCACAGAGAGTATTCCCGGAGTAGTTGCATGATAACTTTAGCCTGTTTTCCTTTTCACCATTTATGGGACTCTACAGTTTACACTTTACTGTCATACTTTTCTTTCTCTACAGTTCTTTGTGGTCCTTCCTAGCTCATTTGCTTGGTTTTCAAAGCAAGTTTTAGGTTCTGCTTTCCAATGCCCTTATATTTCTGAAGATGCCTGGTAGGTGCTGTCTAGACTGTAGGCTAAGGAGGGAAACACTGGAGGGGCCCCTGGCCCCGTCTGGAAGAGCATGTGCCAGGGTGTGGGAGAGAAGGAAATCCAAGGGTGTGGGGGACTTCAGTCGTGGGATTTACTCAGAAGGTGATTTTGAGATTTCTGTGCCTGTCCTTTCTGGCAGAATCTCCTTCCACATGGTTCCTGATTTTGTTTTCCACAGCATCCACCCTTCCCTGGTGCCTTATGCTTGACCCCTGTATTCACTTCCTTTACCTGTCTGACCTTTGGAGTATTTGGGGAGGGGACTTCTGTCTTGAGTTTTTCCCCTCTTTGCCAAGGAATTTCTCCCTGAATTGAAGATACTTTCTGTGAGTTACCACTCAAATTCTATCCTTTGCAGCCTCTGCCCAAATAGCTCTGTCTTTACAAAAATACCCCTTTATACTCACCCTGGTTAATCATGAATTCATTTGCATTCCTGTCTCCTGTTTCTTCAACTTTTAAATTACACTCTGGTGGTCCTGTGAAGAGAAGGCACATGAAGACTTCAGGGTTAGAATCAAAGCGCGTTGGTAGGAGAACTGCAAAGAGGCCCACAGGCAGCGTTTTCTTCTTCTGGGCCTGGTTTGGCAACCTCCTCTTCGGTATATTTTTAGAAAACTTGAGGAGCTAGAAGTCTGGCTGGAGGCTGATTCAGCTCAAAACTTCTTCAGCACAGGCCTCGAAGTTGCCCTGAGCTAAAAGATCTCAACCTGGATAGTACTACATAGCTGTTTGCTCCGTTTTGCAGTTTCATGATGAATGTTGTTAGAGAAGCACTGTTAAGCGACTTCCAGAAGAGTGTGTTTAGCTTCAAAACCTGAAGTCATTCGTAATGACTGCATGCCACGCAGATGCAGGCGAAGCTGTGTGTATAGACATGATACGGACAGGATTTTCACTGCATGCAGTTCACGTTCATGATGGTAATGGCACTAGTACAGTCAAACCCTAACATTTCCAAGAGCAAATAGCTTACCGTAGGTCAGATGCTTGTGTGTCCAGGGTGATTACTTAAAGTGATGTGTGGAACATCCAACTCCCACTGAAACTTAAATCTATTCTTTCTATTAAAAGTGTTGTAGGCGTAAACATTGTTTTAAGTAAAAATATGGCTGACCTCCCCCTTTTACCCTGATCATTAGTATCAGGAAATATGGGCTTCCCTATCAGAGCAGAAAGGAGCCTAAATACCGAGGAAGCTCTCTAGGGTACTGAAGAGGTCAGAATTCTACTCAGGGTAGAAGAAGCCTGGCATTGGGGTGGTGTGTGAGCTCCAAGGTCCTAAGGGACCGCTGCAGCTTGGGAAGCCCAGTGAGTTCCAGGCATGTGGGATAATGAAGTGAGCAACAAACTTAAATTCAGCCTATGTAAGTTAAGCAACAGAAGCTAAGATGTGTCTAGTGCAATTCTTTCATGCTTGTCTTCTCTGCAGCAAAGGTGTAAGTGTCTGATTCTAGCAGGGACATTTGACTTCACAAACACTGTTTGGCTTGTGGATCTGAGTGAGAGGGGCAGGCAGCGACGTCTCCTCACCCAGGCTTGGACGGACACCCTGCCCTCTGTGAAGTCATCCTCAAGCAAATCTGCTGCCCAGGCCCCCGCTAAGGTGAGCTCCTCTCCTCTCTGCCGAGAACAGCCTGTGAGGCTCGTCTGTTTCCCCGGGACTTCATGTCATTTCATCACCAGTTGTTAAGTGCTCGTTTGCTTTTCAGTGTAGGAAGTGCCTGTTTTTGGCATTAGTACTTGCTCTTGAATGGAAAACACCTACTGGGATTATAAAAACACTTGTCTTTATAACCCAGCATCAAGAATGACACCATTTTGGCCCAGGATACTAAAGGACATCAGAGACAAATTTACTCGCTTATGTAGGCTTCTAAATAAAGATATCATAGCAACGTCCGCAGGGGGGGCTACTTTCTCAGTGCTTGGCAAAAATGACGCGATGGCCTCCACATCCATCAGTCTGTGTGGAAGGTGAACTTCCTGTGGCAGGTAACTCTCAATCTACGAGCTACAGCAATTGCTCCTCAGCTGCCCTAAGTTCTGCTCCATCTTCACTGCTTTTGACTTCTCTCATCCCATCTGTAATCACTCGATTCTCCCTCTTAAAAATGAGATTTACTCCCGCTTTGGCTTCCTTATATATTTCAGTCTTCATTAATCTCATATTGTTCATTCATTTGTTTATTCAATAAATAATTATTGGGCTCCTTCAAAAAATAAATGACATTCCCCTATTTCTACTTGTCTGTAACATATACTTCATATATATATATATATATATATATATATATATATATTAGAAATGAAAGCCAATAGTCAAGGACCATTAGTTTTAACATAACTTTTATGTTGTGGTGCATCATTCAAGACTGAAAGTTGTCCTTTAGAGGTTATTGCTTCTTCTCTCTTGGTAGAGTTTTACAAAGGCAAAGTTATTTGAAGGAGACGTAGAGGTAACTGTGAATTAATAAACTAGCCTGGCTTACCTTCCGCGGCAATCCCTTAAGCCCTGGTTCACTAACCCAGCGATCAATATATGCTGGTGTGGGGAAAGTTAAAAGAAACTGCAAAAAAAAAAAAACCCCAAAAACCCAAACAAACAAACAAACAACACAAAATTGCTTAAATTGCTTCTTTTTATGAATTTTTTCTCATCTTAATCAAGAGCTTTTAATCTATTAATTAATCTCTTCATTACTTTCTATAATGACACTTCCCATTTCATTTGTGGTTTTGAAAATGTCAGTAATTGTAGACTTGATTTGCCGGTAGTATCACATCTGCCGGCAAATCAAGAGTGGGAATTTAGTATCATTACCTTACTAGCATCTAATATACAGGCTTCTGTAGTTATGCATCCCTCTCTGATAGTTCGTTGTTAAATGGCTCCTGTATGCCATGGCTTCAGGAATTTTCTTTCACTGGGTTAAGGTTTTTCATTCCTCTTCTAAAAAGAAGGCGGGGCTGCAAAGGCTCCAGTTATAAAAACCTCCCTCCTCCTTTGAGTCGAAGAGACAAGCGGACTTTGGGGTAAAAGAGAATCCTGCCTGATAAGCCACCACTTATGGGTATGTTACCAGCTTTTCCTCTCTGTCTTTCCACAAACCTTGCCCCTGCTGTAACCCGTAGAACTGATTTGTTTAGTGTCTCTAGGAAGGGCATCATGCAGTTCTTTTACGAAGGTTTAAAATAATTTTAAATTCTTCAAAGACATAGGGGCATATGCAAGCTGCTGGTGTGCAGACACATCTGCTCCGTATGTGGGTTTACTTAGAAATGTAGAAATCTTTGCTACATTCTTGAATGACTTTAAATATAGTTTCCTTTTTCTGATTGGCAGAGTTTGAAATTTCCTCAAGTGAGCTTTACTAAAAATTCATCAGCATCCTAACTTGGCAACAGACATCCTAAGTCAATCCTATGTTCTCACAACAGAATAAAGTGGATTTTTCCTAAATCAAGGCTATGATGAGATAGATGAGATATAAGTGAACATCAAGAAAGACTGCACTGATGGTAAAAGGAGAAAATTGTATTTGACTTGATTTTACATACTGTGGCTCTTTCAGTTCTTTCAGTTTGTTGAAACATGCTCCTCATTTGTATTATTTAGAAGCTAGAGAGAAGCAGTGAGGGGTTGGATGAATAATTAAAGATTGTATTTCTTTTTAATTTCACGTCCATTATTGCCAGTGCTGACTTTTTTGGTGTTAAGATCCTTCAGCTGCACAGAAGATGATGGTAGTCCCTTAAGTCTATTCTTCACTCGCTAACTTAAATATACTCGACAGTTTTCGCTGAGCAAAACCTTGAGCAGGTAAAGAACTTCCTCATAGTGTTGTGACTTTGGATTTACAATTGTTTAGAATTTGGAACAAAGTTATTATCATCTATTATTCATTTTTTTGTCTTGCCCAGGAAGTGATGCTCTTCTTGGCAGCTGTGAAGACAGTAGGGCTCCAGCTTCCATGGGAGCCTCTTCCTGTCCCCTCTTCTAGGATGATCTCAGCAGGCAGCACATCTGGTATCACCGCTGCCTGTACCCACCTCCTGTCTGTGTTCCCTGCTCTTTAGAGTTGGCAGCTGGGGATCAGTGACCTCAGGAGCCTCCGTGGGTCTTTGCCACACACCCCCGCCTCAGTTTTTAACCATTGATTCAAACTTTAAAACTGTGGCTGGCAGAGGCAATGAGAAAAACAGGAGAGAATGTGCACAAAATGTGTTTCAGTACTCTCAGAGCAGATGAAGTTGGACAAACGGGTCCCTAGCTTTGCAGGACCTGGTGACCCGCACGCATCTCTGCAGAGCTCTGGCCAGGATGAACATGGGGAAGATTTCTCGGGATGGTGTCATTTATATTTGAAGCCTCTGCAAGTGTCACTCGTGCATTACAATAAATAATTGATAGGAATGAAAAGTGGAGATGGCTGGGGATTGGTGCCTGTCCTCTTGGACGGAACATTCTCCTCCTAGCACGAACAATTGTTTCCTGCTCCTTCAGGGCTATGTAGGGAGGATCTTGGGGTTTTTGTTCACTTATTTTAACATTTATTTATTTATTGTCTCATAAAGCCATCCAGAGCTATACGTCTTGCTTGCAGATGACATTTTAGAGCCCTGTTGGTCACTAAGAGATGAGCTCAAAAGCAATTTTTAAAACTTGCCAAATGCCACTTTCAGACTAGGACAATTAAAAACCAGACAGGCCTTTTTGGAGGGGCTCAAAGGATGTAAGAAGGTTCTGTTGTTAATGGTGACATCCAATTACTGAAAATTATTTATGAGTAACCATAATACAAGGAACAGCAGCCAGACCTCTCCCCCCACAAACAAAATGAGGTTCTTAACCATTACTGTTTTGATGAAGTATTAATATAGTGAAAATTATATTCTACCTCCTCCCAAGGAAGTCTTGTGATGTAGAGTTATTTAAAGTTGAAAGGTTGGGCTCTCAGCCTGGCGTGCTTGGGTTTGAATCCTTTTTCCTTTACTTATCAGCTGTGTGACTTTAGGGAACTTACTTAGCTTCTCTGTGCTTTGTTTTACTCCTACATCTAAGAGGAACAATTATAACCTGTATAACCCATGGGGAGATTGGAAGGGTTGATACATAGGAAGACGTAGCAGTGATTTATTCCTAACATCTGGGCAGTGTCCTTGCCTGATGGAAGTATGTGTTTCACGTGCAAGCAGAATGAATTATACTGTAGATAAATTCAAGCTGTGGTTACAGAAGACTAAGCTGAAATGTACATGATTTTGCCTCTTTGGCATCCCACCAATTATATGCTTATGTTTTTGAAAGATTTTATTATGAGCTCTGAACTGCAGTCTGAGGACGAGGGGCTGATGGTATCACTTGTGGTACCCCGGTCTGGACCAGCAGTTCTCTGAGTGTGTCCCTGGGACAGCATCCTGAGAAGCCCTATGAACTGTGACAGTCGCAGAGTTTAGGGCTCAGCCAAGACTTACTGAACTCCGAAGGCTGATGAGTGAGCCTGGCGTGGGAGACAGGAGGAAGTACCGTCTTCAGCTTGAGCCTTTGCCACACAGAAGCTTGGGATCACCCTCCCTCCTCCTGGGTGGGCTGGTGGAGGTCTTTTCAGAGCCCTCGTGGGAAACGTGGGTGGTGTTTCAAAAGGCTACCTTGAAGCCGATTTCTGCTGGGATCCACTTCATGGTGGGTAGTAGGATTCTACTAAATTCATTAGACCTATCTGGAATCTTTGAGGGTAAACATGATAAAAATAATTGAGCTATAGATACAAATAGGACAGCCAAGTTTTCACATAGTTAAATTGAAGTCCCCATACCAGTCAAACTCTCAGGTTTCTCTCTGGGGGCCCCTCATTTAGGGCCAGTGGATTTCATCATAGTGAAGTAGCTTCATCTTGTATTCAGAATGTCATCAGGAACACCCAGATGAAGTTTGGGACTGTGGGTATTGCCTGTGTGTGCCAAGGATGTTTCGCACCACAAAGCCCAAAGTGTCAGCACAGGCATTTTTTTCTCTTATTTGGAAATGATTATAGTTCCACAGGAAGTTGGGAACACAGTACAGAGAGGTTCAGTGTGCCCTTTACTCAGTAACCGCTAGTAGTAACATCACCCATAACTACAGCACTGGACAAGACCAAGAGCAGGGAATGGACAATGGTCCAAGCCACAGATTGCTGAGATTCCACTAGCTTTCTCTTGCACATGTTGGTGTGCATACACAGTTTTATGCAATTTTATCACATGAGTAGATTGTGTAAACACCACTACCACAATCAAGTCACAGAACTTTTCCATCACTGGAAGTGTCCCTGTCCACCTACTGGAGACACACCCACCCTCCCAACCCTTCTTTGCTCAGTGACTGAAGTCCTTCCTACCCCAGCATCTCCATCAGGGAATGTGGGTTGGGTGTTCTTTCATGGGAACCATGAAGCTTGCGACAGACCATGTTTGGCGCTTTGCTTTGGCCACGAGCATGATGAAGGTCTGATTTCTGACCTCCCCACTTCCTGGGACCTTATGATAGACATCCCTATGTGCTTAGATGAGCATCTGGGCATCTCACATTCCCAGGCTGTTTCTCTTGTTGTACGCTCTGCTGGGCTGGCATTTCTTTCCCCTTGGCTTCTTTCCGGTACATAATATTATAAAAAGTTTCTTCAAAATTGCATGAACTGAGTTTAAATTGAAAAATTTTTTTAGATCCATTACTTGCCCACTTCCTCTAGTCCCTCTGTCCCCTTCCCTGAACTGGAAATGATTATAGGT
This sequence comes from Chinchilla lanigera, assembly GCF_000276665.1. Lineage (NCBI taxonomy): Eukaryota > Metazoa > Chordata > Mammalia > Rodentia > Chinchillidae > Chinchilla > Chinchilla lanigera. The sequence goes on along the minus strand of NW_004955453.1, from coordinate 2,272,563 downwards.
TTTGTGATTTGCGGTTGTTTCCTCCCTTGTTTATCACATTACTGAGTATTTCCTTTTATTGCAATCACAGTTGAATTGGCTGAGGATACAACTGTTAGACCATAATCTTTTCCCTCTTAAGAAAGCACAGATACTCTCCATCCTCTTCTAGTTAATACAGGTAGTTTGACAGAGGAGAAGTTTGATACCAACTTGATTTCCCTTTTTGTAAGTTTTTCCCTGTGACAATGTATGTATGATTTGCATGCATTACTTAAACAATTTTAGCAGGATAGCTCTGGCTACATAATTCTTTCCCAGCATCAGACTCAGTGGAATTTCTGTGGTGGAGACGCAAGTCTTTGCTTAGCTCAGGGAAGGTTTCTCCTGCTCATTTGAGTGCTGTTGTTTGTGGGATGCTGTCTTTGCTCCATCTGACCAAGGCGCAGATTTCGTGTGGAAGTGAGGACCAGGGCAGTTCTGGGAGGCACTTCACCCATGGGTCCTGAGACTCTATTCTGAGCTCCTTCTTCCTTTGTTCTTGCCTTCCTTCTGTGTTAATGGGTTTGGGGAAGCAGCCTACTTTCTACAGCATGCCACCCATGCCTGGGGGAGGCTGCAATTGGAAAACAATAAAATCACAACAACAAACTATCTTGAGCTGAAAAAAAATCCCAAACGAGTTTGCTTGTGCAAAAAATCTGTGATTAGTGTAAAATATGTAGACCAATATCTACTTAAAAATCAGCAAAATCTTAGCACGTGAGAGGGAGGGATGAGGATGTGAGGGTGAGCTGGCTGTGACATCTGTCACCTCATTGATTGCAGGGTGGCTTTGGTTGATGGTGGCGGGTATCCCCTTCCTCCCTCAATGCTCCATGTGTGTCTCTCCCAAAGCTGGGCCTCGGTGGAAGAAGGGGATCACTCCCGATAGGGAGTTCCTTGGTCAAGGGTACATGAGTAGCTCTGCTCCCCCTGAAACCTCCAAACAAGCTCTCCAGAGTAAGGGATGAAAACATCCAAATGTTAGAAAGAAAGAATAGCAGTGAAAGTATCCTCAGAGTTTTCCTTTACAGACTCCAAAACCTAATACCTATGGAACCATGTTTAAAGTGTTGGAGGAAAAGTGCTGGTCAAGGTGGCCACGTGTGAAGGCATGAAAATGCCCTTCACATAGATACCAAGCTCCTAACATGTTTGCTTTCTACTTTGCCCCTGAGAAGTCACCCCCAGGTGGGATGGATGTGGTGGGATGGACAGGCTCTACTGACCACGCCTGCCGGTGAAGCAGAGAGGGCTACATGTAAATGAGTGTGGAAAATACATAACTGAAAACTAATGTGAAGATAAAATTCACTCTCAAAAGTGAAAATATGCAATATAAAAAGGACAACTTAATAACAACAATCTGGTCTAAATCCAGAGGAAATTGGCCACTATAACAACATGGAATGTGAAGTGTCAGAGGCAGCAGGAGATAGTGGCAGCCAGGAGATAAGCTACCGTGGGCCACCACTAGGTTAGCCTTCGCGGGGGCGCATGGGAAGACTGGATACGTGTGAGATGGTCACTGATTTCTCCTTCAGCATTTCTGCTAAATCACATGCCTCACAAATCCAGCTTTGATCTTTACATTGTAGAACCCAAATATAGTCTAGTGACAACCCTTGGCATGATGCTCTACTGAAAAGATATTTGGGTCTGACAAAGCAAGAGGTTTGGCGATATAAGTTAAAAGGGGAGACACTAGGCAGGACCGCCTGGTACTCGATGTCCTTGTGTGAGCTCCTCTTCTTCAGTGTGTAGACTGGACCTAGTGGTTTTGTTGTCATCAGTAGAACGTGGCAAAGGTGATGGGTTGTCACTTTTCATGATTTGACAGCACAAGATCAACTTGGTCTTGCCAGCACATGCTCTCTGTTGCCTTCTCAGCTCTTTGCGTTGATAACACAAGCTTCCATGTTGGAGAGGCCAACACGGATGAACCCCGCAGGTGGGTTAAGGGCCACAGCTGGGGAGGGATGGGACCCTCTCAGAGCCCAGTCCTGGGAACAACTTTGTTCTTCATCAAGTCTGTATTCTCATCTCTTGGTCCCCACTCACATGGCCTGATGCTCACAGCCCTCTCCGCTCCCTTACCTCCTTCCATCCCACACTTACTTTCCCTCCATGGGTGCTGGCCCTTTAGGACACAAGTCTCTTCAGGTTCTCTAAAGACCTGACATTTCACCCCACAGCAGCCCTAGGAATCGAACCGCTCAAACAGTCTTCTTCCTGAGTGAGAGGAGAGGTCCTAGGGCACTGTGCGCCGCTGACTTTCCCTGCCACTTCCCTGTCCCTCTTACATCTTACTGCTCTGATAAAGTCCCAATGCTAGTATAGCAGTAATGACAACATGTTAACTTTTAGGGAACTCAGGTACTGGGCCAAGTCTGCCACAAATCATCCTCTTGAATCCTCATAGGAAAACTGGTGGTGTCAGGGGCGGGCTTCATAGAGGTCAGGAAGTTAGCGCTGGAGCCCAGCCCCGGCTGTTTTTGTTTCCAGACTCCAACATCCTTGCCTTTCTACTGTTTCAGTTTTTCTGTATCACTGTAGTTGTGATTTCCAAGTTTTGTTGTAAGATAGATGTGACTTGGGGTGTCTATTTGAATTCCTCTTGATGCTATATGCTTTTTTTAGTTGGTTTTTTCTTTTTCTTGAGACAGTGTCTCACTATGCAGTTCAGGCTGGTCTTGAGCTCACTTAGTAGCCCAGGTTGGCCTCGAACTTGCAATGATGATCCTCCTGCCTCAGCCTTCAAATGCTGGGATTGCAGGCATGCGCCACCACGCCTGGTTTGACATTGTAGTTTTCATCATAAAATCCACCTTCCATTTCTCCATGGACTTTTGAATCTGTGCCTCATGGGGGACACAGAACTTTTCCCACCCCACCCGTGATGTTCCAGAAGAAGAATGTGGTAATGGACGGGGTGTGTGAATCACACGAAGGCATCCCCCCGATAGCATCATCCAAACTTGAGGGGCTTCTCTGGTGCCATGTTAGTAGCAGGTTTGTGATCAGTGAGGTCACCTCGCTAGGGTGAGCGCACATCAGACACAATCTCTTTCTTAAGTTCATTTCCTGCTTCTATGGGGAGTTGCATTCAGTTAGAGAAATATTTAAATGCAGACTGAAGGTGAAGCAGGAGGAAAGCCTTACACCAAACCTGATCATAGAGCCCTGTTCTCTGTGGTCTCCCCAGTGGGAGAACTATCAGTGCCTCTTTTTATGTAAGAGCCAAATCCTGCAAATCTGATTCCACAGAAAGAAGTACCGACCCAGAGGCACTTTAGTGAGATTTCAAGAGCTTAAGAATTACAGATTAGGGTTATTTTATATGATATTTTACCACGTTAATGTTTAGAGTCATAAATCGTATTTCTCAGTTCTGTGTCAAACTCAGACTTGCAATTGGGGAGGTGGTCACGAGCAAGTCCATCAAACTTAACTTCCAGAGCCTGTTCTTGGAAAACCATCTAGCAGCTTGTTTTTGCTTGAGTGAGGTAGTGGCTGTCTCATCCATGCCAAGGGACTAAAGCCAAGGAAGTCCTTCTGGCTGCCCATGCCGCCAGGAGACCAGGACCGATGTTCAGAGCTGACCGAGAGCCCCAGAATAGATGTTTCCTTCTTTGTCCAGAATCCTGGTGAAGCTGGTTCTGATCCTGCTGATGTGGAAAGGGATCCCTGAGCCCCCTGCAGCAGGGAGGAGGTACCGCCTTTTGAAACCTGTCTTCTAGCCCCAGCTGTCGAGGGAAGCCTCCAGGCCCATACAGCGCCACCACCCACCCCCTGTTCTTGGACAGACTTGTGCTTCTTCTCTGGATTGAGTCTGATGGTCCAGATGAGGGCAGGAACAGAAAATAGATCCCTGCCTGAGAAATACCTCAAAGAATATGACATGGGAAACAATTCAAAGTTTTTCACCTGTATGTGTATGTTATTGTTGACCCTCTTTTATCTTCAAAGTTTCATTTAGTGCTGACAAGCTGATTATTCCTACGAATTATTATTCCACACAAATCCCATGAACCCCTTCCACTCTATGCTGTTATTATTATAATTACTATATTATTTTCTGTCCCCCCAGCCTCTGATAGCTTTCTTTCACAAGATTCAAACATGATCCCACCTCTTTAGAGTGATCAGCCATGATTCCTCTCTCCCCCTCCCCTCCCCCTTCCCCTCCCTTCCTCTCCCCTTCCCTCCCCTCCACTCCCTCCCCTCCCCTCTCCTCTCTTCTCCTCCTGCTCCACCTCCCTCTGTATGCCCAGGGGAGCATGACTGTTCCTCTCTCCCCTCCCGCTTCTGAGAGGGATGCTGCTGAGGCTGTGGGCAATCTTCACCTTGCCCAGTCTCTGGATACTTATTCTGTTTATCACACACATTTTCCAGGTTACATAAGTGAGATATTTAACTTGGGGAAGTGTAAAAAGTCAAAGAGTAAAGTCAACATCGCTCCTAGCCCCACGCCCCCGAGGAGCCACGGTTAACGAGTGCATGTGTGTTCTCAGGTGTCCGGCCCATTCAAGCGTCTATATTCACTATGTTTTGGACAGCTGCCTTTACTGAAGAGGTGCACCTGTACCACAGCGAGCGGAGGAACCTCTCACTCAAGTCTCAGGGTCGAACCCAGGCTCTAAGTCAGATCTTTGATGATGTCTTGCTTTCTACTCTCCCTGCTCACTATAAATCATAGCAATTTTTCTGATTTATTAAAACATCCCCCTCTGGCCCCGTCATCTTGTCCCTTCTGGCTGGGACATTCTGGTATGGATGGAAATGCAGGTACTCTCCAAGTCTCCCTTTTACAAAGAGCTCAGCAATGAAGGTCTTGGGAGTGTAACTTTTTACGTGTTTCAGATTATTTTATCTAGATTATCCAAAGCCAGTTCACTGGGCCAACCATGATCGTGTCAAAAGCCTCGCTACACTGTTGCCACATTGTCACTATGTTGTTGCTACATGGGGGAGGCAGGAAGTGAAGCAGGTTCTCCCCCCTCCGGTCCTATGAGCATGTCACGCTGCCACCCTCTCCTCGCCACGGCATGCTTTCCCCTGAGCATCCCGCTGGGTGTTCCAGTTTTCCTGAACCCTTTACTATTTTCAGTACAAGAGAAGGTTGTCATAGAAATCTTTCTGTGCTGAGTAAGAATTTGGGTTCCCGCATGCAGTGAATTGGGATTCTGGCCCTTTGCCCACCTTTCAGTGGTTTAAGGTTTTGGATCTGGTAGTGTTCCTCTGTCTCTGATTCTCCCCACGTCCCTCCCCGACTTGGTTTTCTCTCCTTTCCTACCCTCTGGTTGCTTTTCCTCCACCTTCCCCATTTCCAGCTCTCTCTCCCCTGGGGGCATTATATCCTCTCTTCAACCTTTCCCAAAACCCCCCTGGGATCGTCTCTCTCTCTCTCCCTCCTTTGAGAATTCTCTACTAATTTTTTCCCTTGGGCCTTAGGCTTTCTGTCTCTTCTTCTAAAGTCTCGGCTTCTATACCAGAGTCTTAAACCCTGAAAGAATGCACTAGGAGATCAGTACACCTGCAGGGTCCCAGGGTCTTGCAAGGCATTGTTAAGAACACCTGGAATCCTAATCAGCTGGAGTACCAAGGGGCCTCAAGACTACTGGGTGGAAATTAGTGCGTATAGAAGCTCTTGAGGTGTCAGCACAGGGCTGCCTGAGGCATGGTTCACAGCTTTCCCGTTTCTTCCGAGGAGGAGATGAGCTTCAAACGCAACAATACTCCTTTTCCTTCTCAACAAATAAGCAGTTTTTCATTGCAAGGCAAATGCAATCACTTCCTAACCATTGGAGTTCCACTTAGGAGCAATTTGCTGTATGGGAATCATCACGGATACCTTGCAGGATTGATTTGCGGTTTTACAATAATGTATGTAAAGTACCAATTAATACTCTGATCCTGTCTTTGAAATGCCCGGAGAGAGAAGTAAAAGATGCACTCACGGTTTTAAACAGTCCAGGCCGCCCAGTCTGAGTGGGGCTTAAGGAAGTGCTGAGGTTCTCTGGTGCAGTAGGAGGTTTCCATGCTGCCCTGGGTCTGTGATCCGGGGACAGTGTGGAGGTAGCTTGCAAGGTGAAGGAGGACTTTCGAGGAGGGCACTGCTTTATGCACATGATTCACCTGATAAATGCCTGTACAGTCTACTTTATGCCAGGCTGCGGGAGTCTTATGGCGAACCAGGTAGACAGGGCCCCAGCCTCAGCGAGGGGACAGGGGCTGAATAGATCACTGCAGAAGTCCTGATGGTTTGGCACAGGGAAACGTGAGAACACATACCCAGGAGCCTGCCCCAGGGTCTGCCTAAGAAAGGAAGGGTGGGCTGAGCCCAGGAGGAAGGCAGGGCATGACCCGGTAGAGACAAGGGTGTGGGGAAGAGGGCTCCAGGCGGAGGCGGACTGCAGGGGCAAGGCTGCAAGCAGAGGGCAGTGAGAAAGAGGGCGCTGTCAGGCAGCTGGGCCCGGGTGACCGCTGCAGGTGATCAGGGAGGCTGCGAGGGTGGGGAGAAAGGGCTGCTCCTGGGTACTGTGGGGACAGAGGGAGGAGGACCGTGGTCCCTGGAGGAGGAGTGCAGGCTGGTTTGGGTGTAAGGCCAGGGTGATGCTTTTGTTCTAGAAATGTCTTGTTTACCTACTCGGCAGGACAATCTGCGGAGGCGCAGTTAGCTGTTGGTGCGTTTGTCTGTGGCTCGGGACTTGGGTCTGGGTTAGGGATTGCAGGCGGAGGGGCAGGACCTTTTCAAGGTGCTGGGAGCATCCCGGACACAACCCCTGGGGTTGTGAGTCACAACCCCAGGACAGATGAGGCTCGCTAACGCCATGCAGACGGCCTGTGCTAGAGCCCGAGAGGAGAGTGCCAGCGTCCCTGGGCTCACTTCCGGAGTCTCAGGTTGACGTGGGGTGCGCTGATCTTTCAAGGCCCTTTTCCCTCTTGTCTTGTTGGGTCAGAGCCAGGATCCTCCGCCTGCCTGACAGCTGCGTCTTCTGCCGCTAGGAGCTGCTGGTTCTCCGCAGTGCTCAGCGCAGCGGCCACTGTGCAAGCCACAGGGCGTGGTGCGGGGTGGATGAGGCTAGCGTGTCCTCCGGAGCCCTCCGCTGTAACGAGGTAGCATCTCGCTGCCAGCTGGGAGGCAGCACCAGGCCTGAGGGACGGGGAAGATGCACCAAAGGGCTGAATGCCTAGCTGGGTCTTGGCGTACGCTGAGGAATTAGGGGCCAGGGTCCAGTTACCTCGGGGGGCAGAGTGGACCGTGGACGCTGTGGGCCGAAGAAAGAGGGTGGAGTGAGGGGCGCTGAGGAGAGACTTAGAAGCGCTGCTTACACACCCTTGTCCCCAAACCTGCGCAGGAAAGATGTCCTTCGAGGGAGCCCGCCTCAGCATGCGCAACAGGAGGAACGGCGCGCTGGGCAGCACGCGGACGCTGTACTCCAGCGTGTCTCGGAGCACCGACGTGTCCTACAGCGACAGCGTAAGTCAGCCCCGCCCCGCCGCCCCGCCGCAAAGCGCTACTCTGGCAGTCAGGATTATTCGGTGACCCAGCAGCCTTCTTTAAAATTTTAGACCAACTCTTCGTGAACCAAGTACTATTTGTTCTGCAGGTTGTTTTTTTGTGGACCGGAGAAGCATTTTCGTTTCTGTGTTGTTTCTCAAGAACTTGCCGTTTTAGGGTTTAACTGTCACTTTGATAAGTCACTGGGGAATATCACCTTGGCTAATGACTTGCAGGAAACTGCAACGTGGTTAGTGCTGGGAGCGCTTGCTTCCCATCCCGTGGGCTCAGGACTGACTCTGAAGCCTAAGCCGCCCGTCCAGCTCTGCGCCCGGGTGTCGGGTGGGAGGCCTGGATTAGTTCTTGCACTTTCCTTCCTCGTCAGACGTTTTGGACCCATCTCTCCGTATCCTGAGCCAGTGTCCTTACGGCCTTCAGTACTTCGACATGCTCAGCTGTGGCTCTCGGATGAGCTGAGCTGGGGGTACGTGCCAGCAGGCAGGTGCTCGTCCCCCGAACTCACTGACACCACGTGCAGTCCCCCACCCTACAGGTTTTCTGCACTCTCAGGCCGTGTCCTACGCTGTCATTTGTCCCAGTCCAGTCTGACAGCCGTCCCTCTGAGCACACTGTGAAAAGTCTGGACAGCAGCTGTCTTTGCAAAGGCGGGGAGGGAGTAGGAATGGGGTGTCGGTCATGCCAGTCTTTGATCTAACTGGTGGGCCCCAGGGGGACTGGCTTTGTGTTCTGTCACTGAGCTATAAAAAAAGCCATGCAAACAAGCAAAAGCCTCCTTCCTCCTGCCCTCCTCCTGCTGGGGCCTGCCTCCCAGCACTGGGACCAGCAAGGGAGGTACTCAGGGTGCAGAATTTAAGGGGCCTCCTGCCCTCAGGTGCTGCCCTGCATGTGCAGGTCCTGGGGACTGAGTACCTCCAAGGGTTTTGCTCCCAAGTCTCACCTGAGCCCTGGCCCCTAGGAAATGGAATAGACAGGGATGGTGGTGGCTTCCCCACATTTCTACCAGGTGCTTTTTGCTTCTTTGACCCCTGAGCCATGAAGTTCCCTGAGCCCTCACCCCCAGAGCACACTCAGCCTCAGGCATCAGGGTGTCCGGATGATGGACGAAGACAGCTGCGTCCTCCTGCTGGACCCCTGGGCCCTATGTCATCCCCTCCTGCCATCCTAGGTCACCCTCCTATGTGCAGGCCGCCTGGCGCTCAGACCCCCAGGCCCCCTAGCTTCCCTGCGCTGGGCTTCCACCTCACCATGAGTGTGCGCAGTCTGCAAAAGTGCATCTCAGAGGGGATTTCTAGCAACACAGAGGCTGCCATCACCGCTCTGAGACCGTCATCTATTTCACAACTTACCCTGAGTTTTCTCTGTTCAGCCTGTGTAGACTCAGGATTAATTACACGGCCAGAAAATATTAGGGAGCAAAACCGGCGCCACAGATCGGCAAGGCTTTTGAATACAGACGAGAGCAGGAACTATTTTTGTTTCCTAACTTTTTCTTGTGAAATAGACATAGAAAAGGAGGTAGAGACATAAGTTCCCAGCTTTAAGACTGTTGTCACAGATGAGCTAGTACCGTCACTAGCTTCAAAATAGAATGTCACAGTGCTTCAGAAGTCCCCGTGTGCCCTGTTTGTTGGGAGCCATCTCTCCTGTCAGTTGTCATGACTACTATTCTGAATTTTTTCTCACTTGTTCCTTGCTTTTATTTACAGTTTTAACATGTTATTCAGCTTTGCCCATTTGTTATATACATGGTACTGTGCTAGAAGTATTCTTTTGTGAATTCTTTTTTTTTCTGTTTTTTTTCCGGTACTGGGAATCGAACTCATGACCTTGCGGTTGCCAGGCAGGCGCTGTGCCGCTGAGCTAAATCCCCAGCCCCTATTTTTCAATGTATTCTTCTTCTTCTTCTTATTATTATTATTATTGTCATCATGATGATGATCATCATTATTGCAGTCCTGGGGATTAAACCCAGGGTCTTTATCCCCCACCCTCGTCTTTGTTTTGTTATTTTGACACAAGGTCTTGCTACGTCTCTAAATTGCCCAGGCTGGCCTCAAACTGATAATCCTCTTGCCTCAGCCTCCTGAGTGGCCAGGATCATAGTCATGTACCACCTATATCGGGCAGATTTCTTTTTGCTTTTTTTTTTTTTTTAAGAATAAAAGAAGGATAACATAATAATAGGGGGGACTTAGCAAATTGCAGACAAAATGGTAGGAAATTATCAATGGTTATCGTTTTACATATTATTGTCTACAAAATAGTTTCTCAGGAAAACAAATAGACAAATAATAGTGAGTTACAGACAAAAGAGGTAGGAGATCATCAAGAGTTGTTGTGCTATACTTTGGTATCTTCAAAGTGGCTTCTAAAGAAAATAAATAGAGCTATACATGAGTGACCTATTGAAAAATCATTAACTATTCTCAATGGTTGTTGTAGGAAACACATAGTAATAAACATACATCCATTTATGAAATAGGATAGGAACATTACAAACTTTACACAGTTATGGATAGATTAGTAGGAAAATATCAATGGCTGCTGTAATACGTGGTGGTATCTTCAGAGTGGTTTCTCAGGAAGACAGAGATATGCAAGAGGGACCTATTAAGTAGTTACAGCCTAAGGGCTGTCAAAAATAGCATACTACCTCCTCACCAGTGACTCCTTTCACTGAGGTATGATGGCTGGAAGGAAGGCTAGGATTGAAAAGAAGGACCGAGAGACTCGCACCTGTGTCTAGCAACAGGCTGTTTTCTTGTTCCTCCATATCATGATTACCCAGGGCTCTTCGATGGAGATGACGGTCTGGCCAGAGGGAGAAGGCAGACCATGCCCCAAGCCCTCTCATTCCTGTTGGACTAACTGGTAGCATGGGTCTGAGCTCTGGGGCCTCCACCTCAGAGGGCAGACCGATCTCCAGTGGTCTCCTTTGCATCCAGGGCATGGCCCATGGGGCCTCTTAGGGCAGTTCCTCTTGAGGTGGCCTGGCTTTTAACAGTGGTAGCAGATAAATGCAGTTGTCGAGTTCTTCTTGGAGCCCCGGGAATCAGACCTGGGATCTGTTTCTCTTAGTGGTGCAGCAAAAGCAGCTGCTTTTTCTCAGTCTCTTTGTTTTCTCTCCTTGGCCTCCTCCTCATCATGGCTATAGAATACTGAGGAGGCAATTCTTACTAACATCTCAAGTGAGCTATCTGGGGTGAAAGCCATTCTTTGTAGCTTTTTCTCTCCAGCTTCCCATTGCTTTGGGACCCCACAACCAGTTAGTGTCCTCTCCCCAACTGTCAGCACAGTCAGCAGGAATCCTGCTGCAGACTTCTCCGGAGCTCCACCACAGCCTGTACTGTCAGGGGAAGAATGGCTTCCAATGAGTCTCTGCAAGTATTGTGCAAGGTCCTCCTGGTTTACAGCTTCCGAGCGGCTCTGGGGACCCCAGTCCACAGGACCTCTGACTCCGTGGGCTTGGTCTGCATTCTCATGTTCTCTGAGTCCTTGTTCAGCAGCTGCTCCTCCACTGACTCTGGACCTTTCTGGTTCCCAATGGCAGGAGCAAGAGTGGCCCGTTGTATGGCATGCATTCCCAGGGGTTGTTCAAAGTTTCAATGATTCACAGACATCCGTGGGTGGGCAACTGCTGTCAGTGCATGGTGGGCCAATTGTGTCACTGTTTCTCTGTGTCATGATAGATCTCAACTGAGCGGCGGCGGTGGTGGCCGGCCTAAGGGCCGGCGCGCAATAGCGCTCGCCGCCGCATGGCCCACCCTCCAGGAGCCAGCAGGCAGGAAGCTAGCCAGCCAGAAGGCTGGCGCTCCCCACCCGCAGCTCCCTGTGCGCCGGAAGCCCTCCTTCCGGGAAACCCCGAGGCCGGGAGTGAGTCCTCGGTCCAAAGACCGGCACTCCTATATCGGGCAGATTTCTATTTCCTTCCTCAGCACTGTTTTTGTGATTCTTCCATGTTAATCCATGTGGGAGCTGTCTACTCAGCCCACTGCTGTGCTACTGCTGTACCAGCCTCAGGGAGTGTTCATTTGGGCTTTTGGCTTTTGCTTTAGGAACAGTGACATTGCTAACATTCTTGAGCGTGCAAGGAAATGCAACGTGGACAGTGCAGTCTGGACTGCAGTGGGCTGAGGAGAGGTGACCATCACTCCGTGATGGGCCTGGGTTAAGGGGTAGGGTTGATGGGGAACTCCCTTGCACAGAGCGGGAAAGTGGAGACCCTGGTCTCCATTCTTGCGTTTCTCGGGACTTGCCCAGGCAGGGTTGGGGTGGTGATGGGCCCCTGTGGACTTCCTTCCAGTGCATGGCTGGTGACAGCCCGTGGGGATGCTGAGTCAGGGCTGGCTTGGGGACAGCCTGTTCCATGAGGCCAGCTGTACAGGACGTGGTCTGAGCGCTCCAGTTGTTGGCATCTGGGGACCTGCAGGAGTGGGAGAGAGGACCCTCTAGTGGCCCCAGCTTGCCTGGGAAAGACACCCTCCAAAGCTGAAGACTCTTCCGTTGCCAGGAATTCTGGGTGCAAGGATGGCTCAGGAGATGCCCTGCCTCTCTGCACGAGGGGCTATTCTGCAGGGAAGTGGCTTTACTGGGGAACAAGGCCAATTCTCTGGAGTGGCCATACCCACAGTGAGCACAAAGCCCATGGCCCTACCTTCACCCCTGCTGGGTATTAATTGTCTTTAATTTTCTGCAAACTGATAGGTGTGAAATGGGATCTCACTGTGGCTTTTTCTCACATTCGCCTCCTGCTAATGAGATTGAACTTCTTTCCATGTGATTTTGTGTTATTTGCATGTTCTTTTACTCAATACCTGCTCCTGCCTTTTGCTGTTTTTCCCATTGGGGTGTTTATCTTATTTCTACTGATGTATAGTCATTATAGATGTTGATCATCAACCATCTGATGATTAATGTATGCATCAAATATCTTCTCTCACTTTGAAGGGTGTTGTAGGTATGGTCCATATTTTCATACATTTTTGAATAGCTTGCCTCTGCCAATTTAAGGGATGTTCTTCATTTGTGAAGGCTCTCGTTGGCTGTCAGAACAGGCTTCCCAGTGTGCCTAGCCACCCTGCCCATGAGGAAATAAATGCACTGATGGAAAGTGTTTTGGAACGTAGCTTTCAAAAAGCAAGCAGAAGAGGATTGGGAATCTAGCACTTTTTTGTGCTAAAGTATCATCCAATTTGTATATTAGTCCTGGTAACCTTAAAGACAGACACATGGTAATATGTGCGTGCTACCATTTACATACAAGAAACTCTAAGTAACTTTTTTTTTTGTACCTGGAATTGAACTCATGATCTTGCGCTTGTCAGGCAGGTGCCGTGCCACTGAGCTATATCCCTGACCCTGTAAGTAACTTTTGAAACAAATCTGCATTTAGCTATAAAAACTTAAATGTGTGCCTCTTTTTAAAAAACATGCTTGAGGAGCATGAACAAATGCATATATTTAGCACATTAATTTCATCAGTGGATGAGAATAAACCAGTAATGTGTTATCCAATGATGTTCTTTCTTCAAAGGACTTGGTGAATTTTATTCAAGCAAATTTTAAGAAACGAGAATGTGTCTTCTTTACCAAAGATTCCAAGGCCACGTAAGCTACTATTTCCCTCCATTTTTGCTTCCATGTCTATAAATAAGGTATTATTAACCTCTACCACAACAGACAAATACTCATCAGGTCATTTTTAAAGTTATTTTTGTTTATAATTCTTAGAAACTGTATGATCGGAAAAGATTTAGCAAGATGTTAGATTTAGCACTGGTTCATGAACTACATCATCCCCTTAGTTTTAGTTTTGGCAGTACTACTGTTGATAAAGTCACCGAGAGAGGCTACACTCCCTTCAGTATTCGCTGGAGCCTGGGAGTCCACACTGGTGGCCTTGACAACGGCTGCTGTTCTATAGCAGTTGCTAGGCAACATCATACCTGTGCAAAGGTGTCAACCTCATTGGCTCCTCTCCCAAGTGTGGTCCTTGGATTTCTCTTCCTCTATTCTGGATTTCATGTGTTTGGGGGTAGCAATACTGGGTTACAGAAGTGGCCCCACCAGCCCAACACACAGGAGATCCTCAATAAATGTTAATGAGCAAGTGAACGTATGAACAGATTGAGGACTGCTGGCCATTCTTGCAGCAGATGTACTTGAGTCTACTTGAACTATTTTAATCCTGCCTCCCACCCTTCCTGTTCCTCTTGGCCCCTTATCTTCCCCCTGTTGGTGACAGAAGAGACAGTGCAGCCATCAGCTGACTGGAAGTTGGTGTGTGGTTAGCAGCAAAGGGTTTGCGTTCTTTTGAACAGAGGCAGCGAATGGCACAGTGGCAGAAGAACGGGCAGGAGCTCTAGAACCAGCTATGGTTCCAACACTGACTCAGCTGCCTGCTCACTTGTGACCTTGAGTCAATTATTCTTTTCCTGAACTGAGTTCTCTTACCCTAAAAAAACTAGCAAAGTACACCCCATGGATTATAGTAAGGAGTTAAGGATTCAAGGATGTACGTAGCACATAAAATTCCTACCATCATGCCTTAGAGATTACAAGTTCTGAACTGCTATATTTTCTAACTTTGGGTGAGTTAGAAAAGGAGCAGCAGAAAAACTAGGAGATCTCTGCTTTGTCATCAGCGTAAACTTATTCCTCATGAGTCATTCTGACAGAGTATAAACTCTGGGAGTCAGCCGCTCATCCTGTGAATGCTGTTCTGTTGATTTGGCTGGTAGACATTGCAGTTTGTGTCCTTTTATTCATTCAGCACAATGATAGAGACAGAAGAGGAACATCAGGAAGCAGCCTTGGGGCAGGAGGTACCCTGGAATGTAGAGAATGAGCAGAGGAAACTGTGGTCAATTCCTGGTGACTTCTGTTATCTCCCTTTGGCTGAATTGAGTGACATCCCTGGGAGCTGCTCCAAATGGGTGATTTCACATCTGGTCTCTAGCTCAATATTTATAGTTCTAGAAAATATTGATTGCTTTGACAAATATTTTGAAATAAGAATGATTTCCACACTGCCTAGCAATTAAGGCTTTCAGTTACAAAGATCTTGTGTTAGTCAGCTTTGCAGCACTGAAACAAAACGCCTGACAGAAACATCTTAGAAAAGGAAGGATTCATTTTGGTTTCAGAAGCTTAGTCCATGGTTGGCTGGGTCCCAGGCAGAAATATCAAGGCAGAGGAGTGTGGTAGAAGGGGCTGAGCACTTCATGGTAGCCAGAAAGCAGAGAAACACAGGAAGAGTCAGAAAGGCTGGAGCCAGGAATGAGATACACCCCAAAGGCACACCCCTGGCCTCCTACTTCCTACAAGCAGATCCCAACTCCTAAAGCACGTGCAGCTGTAAGCTCATCAGTGGATCAATCCAATACACAAATGAGTGTAGTGCCTTCATGGTCCAGTCTCCTTCCGAAACCCACCTCTGAACTCAGAGCCTTTTGGAGGACATTTTTGATCCAAGTCATAACAGAGCTCAACTAGTTTAACTAAAAGAGGGGACTTGCTACAGAACACATGAGTGGTGCCTTAAATGCAGAGAGTGGCTGGGGCTGGAGCATGGGTAGAAGCCAGGACTGGATGTATGGAAGCTCGGGAAATCTTCTCTGGCCACTTCTCATCTCTCTCTCTCTGTGTCTCTCTGTCTCTGTCTCTGTCTCTGTCTCTTTCCCTCCCCCCTGCACATGCACTTTCTTCTTTCTCAGTGCAGACCTAGCCTGAAGGGGGATGGGAGCAGTTCTTTTGTTCCTAATTCCAAATTTGGTACCAAATTCCCAAGAAAGAGACACCAGTGTAAATCCTAGATGAACTTCCTGTCCCTGGGTCTATCAAGTGTGGAGAGTTCCACAGCATTGGGTCTCATGAACAGGCTCATCTTGCCCCAGCTGTGTAGACGATAATGAGAAGCAGTTTCAGTCTCACTGGGCCCGTGTCAAGTGCATACTCTCCAGCTGGGATGAGCACTGATGTGTCAGCCTTCGCTTTCCGCTCAGGAGGCTCAGTTGCTGGGAAACTTCCCGCTGAGACGTATTTGCTCCTCATTACAGAATTGCTCTGCTGAGTGGCTAGTTACCTTGGGCTTCTGAAGTGCTTAATAAATATCGCTATTAGCAGAACAACTCTAGGTCCATGTAACCCAGTTGAAACCAGTTGCTTCCAGGCAGTAGAAGCTTGGTCATAATTTGGTCTGACCACAACTCCTCTGCTCCTGGAGTGGCCAGAAAACGTGCATACAATGCACTCCTATTTTCCCCTCCTATTGTAATTTTAGAAACAGTCTTAGAAATGCATTATCACTTGCATCAAATGTGACCTACTGCCACAGAGTGTATTTAGAATAATTGTACATTTTGCCATATGTCTGATGAACTCAGTGGTGAAGAATATCTTGAGAACACAAGCCTTCCTGTGATCATGACAGCTATACACGCTCATCTTTGTCTTTTAGAAGGAAAAAATAAATCCTTTACAAAAATCATCCAGGGTGCATGAGGATACAGACTATTTTCAAGAAGAGCCTTGAATGCATTCAATCTCTCATTCGGAGGATATTTGTTGAACACCCTATGTGCCAGGAGCACTGGGACAGAGAATACAAGATAGTTTAGCGGGAAGCAACCCTAACCAGATGTCCTCATTTTGTGTATCAGTTTTGCCTGCCTGTCTAGGGAATCCTTGTGTAGGGTCACCCTGTATGGCTCTGGACTGTGTATTCCACACAGATGCTGGAGGTGAGGGAGGGTTGAAATCTGTGGTTGCCCCTGCACTGTCTTGGTACATTTTCCTTTGGGTTAGAGTTAGGGTGACCACACAGTTTCACTGCAGAAACTGGGAAACCAGTAAGAGTGACGGGGCATGAATCTACTAGGCCTGGGTAACAGATTTCAAGTGGGACTGTGTGGGGCAAATCAGGACATTTGGTCACCTGTGATCGTGGGGAGGCTGTCTTGCTGCACTGCCCCTTTGCTTTGCCCCTCTGGCTTGTTTCTGTGGTCAGATATGAATCGCACTCTGCTAACTGCCAGCTCCACTGAGGAAGCACTCTGACAGATTCCTAGCACTCTTCTGAATTTTGTTCAGGAATTGACTGGGGGGGGGGTGAGGGAGGGAGAGAGGGAGAGAAAGAGGAAGACAGAGGCAGAACCAAGAGGCGAGACAGGCAGAAAGAAGCTGGGAGGAGGATGCACTTTGCCTCTGTAGGGGAGCCTTGTTTGGGGCTAAATTGGAACCTTTGCATTGTTAGCATTCATCTTTTCTGAGAATCAGCTCTCAGGATGTAATGTAGGCCTAGCTAGAGGGCAGTCCAATAGCTGTGGGATGTTTCTAGACTTTTTCTTACTGCACTTTTACTTCCTTTTGGTTGCTCCCTCCTTTGTGATTTCTTGACTTGTGTGCATGGCACCACCGAAGCCGAGGTCACCTTGACAAGGCGCAGCCATGCTCCAGGCCAGCTAGACGGTCTGCATCATTCTTGACTCTCGCAGCAGGAGAGGGGTTGTGCCAGGAGGCAAGCGGGTGTTGTGCTTGTGACTCGATGCACACTGCCAGGTTTGTACCTGGCCCCTCCCAAGAGCTCGTGAGCAAGTTGAGGGCAGGAATGACATCTAGGCCACTTGGGGTGGTGAGACGCTCAGTCCAGATCTGGCTCACAGTGGGTTTTCGATCAGTATTTGTTGAATGATTACAGCATGCTGTGGAAGTGGGAGTGGAAGAGGACTGACCACTTACTGGACATGTTTTTATTCTCTTCCGATTTCCTGTCATGGGCGTGTGTCATCTAACGGACGACACCTTTTAGTTCTGTTGCACTTTAAATGGGAGATGGTCGTGCTCATTGCAGTTTGTCTTTGTCTAGCCCAAATTGTTGAAAGACTCCCAAGCAGCTGATGTCCAGCACAGGAAGCATGGTCTTGCCGAATCCGGACTATCTGGCGCTCCCCTCAGGGGACCGCATCTCCCCAGGGGGCACAGGCCGTGTGAAGGACAGCTCACACCATTTTAGGAAAGCACTGTTGGCTAGGAAGCCGTGCGGGTTGGCACTGAGGCCCTGAGGTCTGCCCCAGGGCTCCTGTAGGTTGTGAGCTGTGTGAGAAGCTGAAGAAACACTTCCCAGGCATTTTTTTGTTTTTTGTTTTTTGTTTTTTTGAGACAGAGTCTCGCTATGTAGTTCAGGCTAGGATACCTGTAGCTCAGGCTGGCCTCAAATTTCTGGCAGTCCTCCTGCCTCAGCCTCTCAAAGGTTGGGATTACAAGCAAGCACCATCACACCTGGTTGAGTTTCCAGATTTCAGGGACCCAGCCCCACAGGAACCTCATCACTGCTTGCCCAGTGACGCACTCAGGAGAGAGGATTCTGACCTCCTTCTCTCCCAGCTCCCAGTACAGGGCAATAAAAAACAGGCAGAAAACATCAATGCACTGTAGTATCTTGGCGACCAAGTGAGACGAGGAAAATAAGAGGCGACTGCAGATCTGCAGATAGGACACGATTGGACAATTTCTTTTTTGTGTGTTTGAGACCATGGTGCATGGTTTATTCCAAAACGTGGGTTGAACTGTTTAAGTAGATCAAACGAAATCTGTTCCTTCCCCTCGGTTCCGCTCGGCTCAGGGAAAACCTGTGCAAGTGTGGCTACGCCCAGAGCCAGCACATGGAAGGCACCCAGGTCAACGACACCGAGAAGTGGAATTACAAAAAGCACACCAAGGAGCTCCCCACCGACGCCTTCGGGGATATTCAGTTCGAGACGCTGGGGAAGAAAGGGAAGGTAAGCGGCGGTGTCCGGCCTCAGCCTGGGCCGAGAGGGCGTGGGCCGCCTCAGTAAGCACAAATCCTCTAATGGAGGGGGGGAGGCGGGTAGTAACTACCAGAAGTGATGGCAGAGAAAGAGCGACTGCGTAAGAGTCAGAAGGTGGTGAATAGACGATGCTGACTGGGAAAACTCACCAGGGCTGTCACAGAGCCACGGCAGGCAGCCGCCGAACACGGGCCTTGAGGGTCGCGGCTACCCAAGGCCCCCAGTGCCCTGTGATCGGGCTTGTGGCATTCCTGAGAAGGCACGTGGCCCCTTGCACGGTGACACTTCTCTCTGCACACCCTGAGGTTCCTGCGGTCTGCCACGGGGGCTCCTTAGGGCTCCCTGTCTCAAGGACAGCCCTGTCCACAAGCTGCCCGGGTGGAAGCGCGGACCTCGGTGCCTCGTGTCCCTCAGCTCTGTCCTTGCAGCTGCCCCGCTCCATCCATTGCCTTCTCCTCCTCAGAACCTGCCAGCGTCATCTCTCGCCTCTGGCCTTCAGCTGCACCCCCAGGGGCCCGGGAGGGCTCCCCACAAGCCTCCCATGCAGCCCTGCAGCTCCAGACGCAGGGACGGGTGGGGTGGGGAGAGGGTGCGGTGGGTGGGAGGAGGACACGATCCTGGATCTCCCCTTCCCCGCAGTACATCCGTCTGTCCTGCGACACGGACGCGGAAATCCTCTACGAGCTGCTGACCCAGCACTGGCACCTGAAAACTCCCAACCTGGTCATTTCTGTGACCGGTGGGGCCAAAAACTTCGCCCTGAAGCCGCGCATGCGCAAGATCTTCAGCCGGCTGATTTACATCGCGCAGTCCAAAGGTGCGCACCTGGGGGGTGGGGTGGGTGCCACGCGGGAGGCCGAGAGCAGAATCCAGACCCTGGAACTGTGCGACGGATCGTGGTTTAATCACAGTGTTCTTAAGTGAATGGGCAGACAAGGAGCGGTGGCAGAGTGTGCCACGGAGTTAACTCTTTACATCTGTGTGCAGGCGCTCCTTAGGGGCAGTCTTGCTTTTAATCTCCTAAGACTTCTATAGTATCACTGACATACAGCATTTTACCCAGAATGTTCTGATGAATTCCAATGGGAAACTTAATTTGCTGTGGTGGGTATACAAACAATGCCCGGCAAATTGCAAGGGCGGTGCAAATGTCTGATTTCAAACGAAGAAGACGGTGGTTTTGATCCTTGAGATGTTCAGCTTAGCATTTTTCTTTAACTTTGTATTTTGGCCTTTAGTCCCAAGTTCCTCAGCTTTCTTCTCCTGAGAGCAGGGAGCACTGTTCTCTAATAAATAATCCACTTCTCCTTACAGTGTCCATTAGTGCAAAAATTCTCTCTCCATTTGGACTCCAAGCCCATGTAGTGTTTCGACGTCTTTTTGGTCTTCTGACCTCAGCGCTGGCTCTCAGGGATTGAAGACCACGTGCCAACAGCGTCATAGATTTTCCTTCCATGGAATTCTGCAGATACCTTTTCACGCTTAAGTGCAGCCTATCTGAGCTTCACATTTGGAAATTTCTTTGCTGAAGATTAGTTGACTGACAGAACTAAGGAAATGTGTCTTATGTTAAATATGAGGCTTTACTTACTGCAAAGATGAACTGGAGACCCCCATCCCCGTTTATTCTTCTCAATTTCCTGACCATCCAGGGGGATCATTATGGGTTGTCATTTTGTTAAGAAACTGAGCACTTTAGCTTCCTTGCTACTACATTCTGCAAACCATTCATTCATTCAGCAAATACTTAGTGCCTGCATTGTAACAGAATTATTTTAGGTGCTAGGAATGTGGTAGATGAAAACAGACAAAAGTCACCATCCTGGAAGCTTGCTTGTTCCTATTTAGATGACAGAGGGCTACCTTGCTCAGGGTGAAGTGTTCTCTGGGGGCGCTGGACCCCTGAGAACTGGCTGCTGGTGGTGGCAGTGAACCTGCCACCCACCAACCACATCATCATAATCTTACAGTTTTGGAAGGATTTTGATAAGGGAGGTGACTAAGTCTGTTCTGCATTCCTGGAGACGATACTGGAATTAGACAGTGGAGACAAATAGTGAATGCAAGGATTTTCTTACGACTGCATGAGAGGCTGCCTCCCAACTCTGGAAGGTTCCCTTCCTCTTCCTAGAGCTGACCTAGAGAGGCCAGAGACTGGCCCTGAGGTGGGTCCCCGTGTGGGCAGACATTTCCATTATGACAGTTGATTTCTATTTTGCATACATACCCCCCTACAAACTCACACACAAAACCTGTAGCACTGAGAATATCATCAAATATCAATCTTGAGAAGGCATGCACAGCTACGTAATTATAAAGCAGAGCAAAGTCGCTAGCACTAGGGCCAGACCTGGATGAGCCACATTGGTCTGACCACTGTGGACATGGTACTCAAAGGGCCACTGCTTAGCTTCCTTAGACGCTTGGGCCAGAAACTCATTGCCCATATAAGATTCCGCTCGAGACTGATTAGAGACTCAGACTGGCTGGCTTCACTTCAAGAGAGGCTGAGGTCCTTGTTGATCTAGATTGGGGCCAGGAACCTGTGTTTTCTAATGAGCACCCTCAGGATCACTAAGGACCAGAGGTGCTCCTCTCCACCTTGTCCCTATGGGGCAGGCCAGGGTCATTCCATGGTGTGGCTACCACTGCTGTGTCCTGGCACTCATGGGCATGAGTGCTTCTCAGGGTCTGTGGGCACAGGATGGAAACCTCACCCAGCGCCAGCTGAACATGTGTTCCATGCCACCCCCTCCCATTGGCAGGCGCCTGGATTCTCACAGGAGGCACCCATTATGGCCTGATGAAGTACATCGGGGAGGTGGTGAGGGACAACACCATCAGCAGGAACTCCGAAGAGAACATCGTGGCCATTGGCATAGCGGCTTGGGGCATGGTCTCCAACCGGGACACCCTCGTCAGGAGCTGTGAAGCTGAGGTACAGGTGGGACAGGGAGGTCAGGGGAGAGAAAGGCCAGGACCTGGAGCTGTGGCCTGAGCACTGGGGGTCTGGGTTGGAGACAGCCTGTGGGAAGCCTGGCACCCAAGGACAGCCTTTGGACCACGGGAATTAAACGCAGGGATGCTATGTAAAGCATTCTAAGAAGGTGTTAACAGCAGATGTGTTTTACTCATTAAAATTGTTATGAGACAACTGGTTAATATTATCCCTTAATTACTGTGAACTGATCATGCCTGCAACCTCCCAAATGAGTATACAGTGAAGGGTTTTTTTTTTTTTTCTGTACTGGGAATTGAACTCACGACATTGCACTTGCCAGGCAGGTGCTGTGCTGCTGAACTAAATCCTCAGCCCCCAGTGAAGGGTTAAATAAAAGAGTCAAGTGGATTGATTTTAGGGCTCCAGGAGGTTCAAAACCCTCTGACAGAATTTGAGATTCTCTGGGGGTTAAGACAAAGAACTTCTCCAGGCAGCCTGTATTTACTTGGTTTTCAAACAAAGGGGGATACTGAAGAAAACTTGGGAGTCTGAGCAGGATCTTGAGAGTTCATTCAAGGACTTCTCCAAGTAACTCATTATGTTAATTTAGGAGAACTATGTTATCTCTAGGAAGGCCTTCACTGTGGGGAGTGAGATGCCTGCAGCTATAGTCTTTATCTAGTTAATGGAGGTTGGAGCCAGGTGGCCTTAGCTGTGACCTTGTCTTGTCCTTTGAGGCATCACAGCTTCACAGGCCACTACAGACCTCAGCGATGACTAGTGACTCACAGAAGTTCACTTACTATGAGTCCACTGGCCGTCTTCAGATAAGAGGATTAGGCCTCGGACAGACTCAGAAATTAACATGGAAAGCCAACTGGCTAACTTTAAATCCTGCTCAGAGCTGCTTCTTAGTGGTCTCCATCAATGAGATAAGCTGAGTGTGGTGGCACACACCTATAATAAACTCAGCCTGGGTAATTCATCAATTTAGTGACACCCTGTCTCAAAGCAAAGCAAAGCAAAACAAAACATTAAGGATGAGCTGGTGATACTGCTCAGTGCAAAGACCCTGGGTTCAGTCTGCAGTATGACAGAGAGAGAGAGAGACAGAGACAGAGAGACAGAGACAGAGACAGAGACAGAGAGACACAAAAAGAGAGAGAGGTAAAAAGAAAGAAAAAGAAAGAAAGAAAGAGAAAAGAGAGAGGAAATCTCACATTAGAAGTCAGGTCCTTCATTCTTTATAACCTAACCTGAGTCCATGCCAAAAGATTTTGTGTAGTACTGTTACAGCTAGGCTATACCTCAGGAATTTTGGTCAGTTACTGTGTTCCCAAAGAGGTCTGTGAGAGCGACATTGCAAATGTTTCCTGGAAGTGAATTTAGGGAGTAACGTGTGCATACCTGTGTTCAAAATACAAGGTGGACACGTGGGGCTTTGCATCAGGCACAGAATTTTTAGCAGTATCTCTGTGAGGGTGCTGCATATAGTTGTCTAACAATAAATCTTAAGGTCTCTTGAGAATTGTTATTTTTTATATAAGGATAACTTTCCAAAATTGATTCAAAAGGAACTAGAAAATCTGAATGAAGGAATTACCACTGAAGGGGCTGAAAGAGAAATGAAAAATTATCTTCCAAATTGCTTTCAGTTGAAAAAAAAAAAAAAACAAAAAAAAACAAAAAAAACAAATTGCTTTCAGTTGGATGGCTTAACCTAGCAAGTAAAAATAGTTATCTAATCCTTGTAACTTTAAAAAATGTTTATAGTCTTCTCTTACATGCAGAAGCACGGCTTCTTTACAGATTTCCTCTCAAGCAAGTTTGTGTTTTTGCTAAAAAAACATTTAGAAGTGTGTGTCATGACCATAAAAACAGCTCATACTGCAGGTCTGGCAATCATACTCATAAAAACACTGCTGAAGAATTTCATATTTGGGCAAAGATGTTCACTGAAGTATTTCTGATAACAGCCAAATAATATCTGTTAACATTTATTACTAGATGGGACAGTCTTCAGGTAGATTACTACACAAACATGAAAGAAAATCATGGAGCTATTAATATAATATTTCTAAAGTTTTTCTGATAGCATGGGATATATAGTTTTAAGTATAAAATTACGAAAAATATATATGTGCCTAGAAAAGAGCTAAATATATGAAAATCTTGATGACTACCAGTGGGTCATGGAATTAAATATAATTTTAGTTTTCATCTTATTTTGTGCATTTTTCAAATCTTTGTAGTAAACGTGTTGCTTTTAGAGATGGATTTTAATGCAAGTTTTTATTCTTTTTAAGTTTAATTATGATCTTTAGTCTTATAACAAATGCATATGATCTCGTGGCCGGCTTCTTGTTCTCTTTAACATTTCCCCTGCAGAATGGCTTTTGGGCTTCTGTATGAGTGGAAATCCACTCTTCAGAAGAGCTTTGTTGGCCATCTCTTCCTATGTAGTTTATACTCAAGGCTTCACTGCAAAACCCAGCCCTTGGGGATGGGCCGGAACAGGACCAGGGTGCAGCCGACAGGGGGCGATGCGACATCTCACGAGCGCTGACGTTCCACACTGCTTCTCGGATCTCACCCAGAGTGTTCTTCCCATTCCAGCATCAGTTTTTCTTGACTCAGTGCTACACTTTAAATGCGATCCTGGCATCATTTATGCATTCGCAGAGGTGGCACAGGTCCCTACTCAGTCTTCTTTTTGCAAAAAATGTTTGATTCTTTGTTGTCAAGCTTCTTCTTCATAAACTAGAAGACCTTCTGCAGACACAGTCACCAAGACAGAACCAACAGTGATGACAACAACAACACACTCACCGAGTGAAGCCAAACTGTAGCTGATACCAAAAAAAAATTAAAATTATGACAATGTCACATCTTGTTCCAGTAACATAGGTCCCTCAACTTGTGTGAGTCTCTGTCTTTCAGGACAGTTTTATGGTTTTCTTTTGTAGGTTCTGCATCTTTCTTCTTAGAGATTTTATATTCTTATTGTTGTAAATGTCGTCTTGATTCTGTGTAATTCTTGAGACAGTTTTTTTCTGGTCCATATGGAAATATTGATTTGCTTACTGTTGTTTTGAATCAGATACTTAGTATACCGTCTTCTTAGTTCAAATAGTTTTTCAGCATATTCTTTGTGTGTTCTAGGTTTGCAGCCATATTATTGTTAAATAACTTTAGTTTTTAAAACAGCTCTGTGATTTTTGTGCCTCTTCCTGCATTGGCTGTAATGTCAGGGTAACATTAATAATAGTTCTGATAGCGGGTACCTGACAGGCAGCCAGGTGTCCAAGTTAGTGGGAATAGTTCTAATATTTCACTGATAAACAGGATTTGACTATAGGTCAATACACAGGCACTTTAAAAACTGTTACAAGATATCAACATTTTATTCCTAGTTGATAATTTTTAAAAATCAAGAATGAATGCTGAGTGTAAAAGGTCTTTTACATCTTGGGGTTGCTGTTGTTTTTCTTTTATTCATAACCTAGTGGACTGAAACTGCACAAATGATTTTATTGTATTTTTTGGTGGTGATTCTGGATATTGAACCCAAGGCCTTCACACTGACCTGCATCCCTGGCCCTTATTTCTCTCTTTCTTCCCTTCTTTTCTCTCTCTCCTTCCTTCCTTCCTTCCTTCCTTCCTTCCTTCCTTCCTTCCTCCCTCCCTTCCTCCCTCCCTCCCTCCTTCTCTCCCTTCCTTCCTTCCTTCCATCCTTCCTTCCTTCCATCTTACTTTCCTATTTTGAGACAGGGTCTCGCTAAGTTTCTCAGGCTGGACTTGAACTTGTAGTCTTCCTGTCTCAGCCTCTCAGAGGACAACAGGTGTGTGTGCATGCCACATGTCCAACTGCAAATGATTTAATTAGCCTGATACATTTAATTGGCCAACGATTTCTTAGGTTGCTTGTATCCTCATACATAAAGAGAATAGTTTTTTGGCTTTTCTCTTTGTGGTTCTTTCCTGGTTAAGGCTTTGGAATCAGGGTCGTGTGCTGGGAAGGTGCAGTGGAAGTGGGAATTATTTGCCCCGTGGAAGTTTGCAGGGCTTTCCTTCAAACACCTGGCTGTACTTGTCTCGCCAATATTTATTGTCTCATCTGCCATGCTCAGGGCCCTCCTGCTTGATGGTGCTAATGGGGAAAGAAGCGCTTAGAGAATAGAACTACAGTGTTTGAATTCTCCTTCCTTTCTGCCTTTGTATTGATTCTGTGTGTGTCATTAGTAGAATCAATAAGTTTCCTCTCCCTGGAGTTTTCAACTCACATTCTATGCTTTGAGGTAAAGTTGAAACATCTTTTAATGCAGCTCTGAGACTTTAAAACTAAACAACTTTGCAGGGGAGCATGAGAGTCAGGAACGCATACGTTAAAGATTCTTTAAGCTCTTGCCCAGCCTTTTATCTCCTGCTCTTGCCAGGACAATTTATCTATTTAACTGTTTCTTTTTATGGTCCTGTTACTGGGCATTTCTCAAGCACAAAGACTATTTTGTTTGTCTTCTAATCTCCAGGTCTTGGTATGATAGATTCCAGACAAACTTGTATCGTATATCTATCTCAATGTGTACCTTTTCTTGTGTATCAGCCTCCCATACAGTGCATGCATTTACACACACATGCAGTATATGTGTACCTTTAAATGCTATCCATTGTCATATGCAAACGAGCACAGGCCAATAGACCATGAGCTGGACTTAGGATCCTAGACTGTCACTGGCCATATGTGTGACAGTGGGCAAGCTGACCCAACTTTCTGAGCCCCCATTTCCTTATATTTAAAAGGAAGCCTGTAATATCAGTTCCTCAAGTCTGTTGTGTACCTAGGAATCTGGGAGGAGGCATCAATATGGTCAGATCCAATGTATTAGCCTTAACCCTGATTATAGAATTGTCTTCATGCATCTTGGTCACCAAAGAAAACCTCAAAGACAAGTTTCTCTGTGCTTTGCAGGGATATTTTTCAGCTCAATACATTATGGATGACTTTACGAGGGACCCTCTGTATATCCTGGACAACAATCACACTCACTTGCTGCTTGTGGACAATGGGTGTCACGGACACCCCACCATTGAAGCCAAGCTCCGCAATCAGCTGGAGAAGTACATCTCTGAGCGCACGAGTCCAGGTCAGTATTTAGAAAGTGGGATACTAGACATAGGTGCCCCACAGTGGCAGCACCAGTGACATCTGCCAGTTGTTAAGTGATGTATAATGAGCCCTCCTGACTAGGTGTCCTAGTTGCTAAACAAGAGCTGTCATGTCTCTTCTTTCTTCACCTCCCAAGAGTGCTTCTGCCCGGGTCACTGTGATCTGTACCCTCCCACATGCTGAAGGCCGTGACAGATGCTGTTTTCTTCCACTGTCATTTGTCAACAGAGAAAGCCTGCTGGCTTCTCTTCTACCAGGCAGCCCTTCAGAACAAATCAGATCAGTGATGGCAAACACGAGTGTAAGAAACAATGCAATTAACTAGGGTAGAAATGATGAAAAACAAAGCCATCAGTTAAACAACTGGGTGATGTGTTTCTTTGGGTGAATCTTGGCTATTTCTATGGAATTGAGTAAAAGCCTTTATTTGATCTGATAATTGACATATACTCTCTCTTCCTCTGGCTCAGGTGTTGAGATGTGTACCACTGTGGAACCAAATTACCTTGTGATTTAGTGATAGACTTGCAGGAGATACTAGTAATTGTTTTCTTTCACAGTGAGCTATACACAAAGAAAGATTTAGATATATTCTAAACTTCATTAAGAGGCTACCTAGTCATACAAATATAAGAAAGCATAGGATTATGGAAATGAATGAAAGAATTATTGTTTTAAGTATAAACTTGAATCTAGCCACTCATATTAGCAAAATTAAATCAAGCAGAGTCTTCAGCATTTGAAATACTAGGGGCAAATTGTTACCTGATCTGCGTCATGCTGTCACTAGTGTGGTGAACAAAGAGTGTTCCACTGTGATCAAGTAGAGTGTCAAGGTCAAATTCCTGAAGTGTCAGCTGTCATCCCAAGCCCTGGCCTCCCAGGGCAGAAGCTCCTGATGCACCTGTTCCAGGAGGTAGGCAAGCGTGTCTATTGAGTTCAAAATGAACTTTACTTTTTATATTTTACAGATTCCAACTATGGTGGTAAAATCCCCATTGTGTGTTTTGCCCAAGGAGGTGGAAGAGAAACTTTGAAAGTGAGTCCTGGCTTCACTTTTGAGAATATCTCTTAACAAGCTTACCAAGCAAATTCACATTTCAGGGACTTGGGGGTTATCTACTCTGTCCTGACTACTCTCTTTTATTAGAGCAAGTAGGTAGTGTCTTCCTGCCACAGCCTGCTTCCTTCACAGACTTGGGTGATCTGGGAGGAGGGTTTGAAGTGACATAAACAACCTCTGTATTTAGTGTCAGCTTTGACAGTCAGCCTGCCAAAGAGATGAGTGGACATTCACTCGTGAGATTTAAGGATCGCACTCAGTGCTTGTAGGGGAAAACTCTGGCCACTCTGTGTGCAGGAAAGTGAGCTGTCCCACAGAGCACCCCCATGTTAGTTGTCTGCAGACCACCAACACCCCATCCACATGGCTCCCAGGGATACCCACACAGAGGGTTCCTGAGCCCTGAGTGACTCTGAGAGCCTGGGAAGCTTCGTGGCTGATTCTGCACATGCAACACTGAGCAACGAGCAAGAGCTCAGCCTTCCGAGCCTTCGGAGTGTCAACTCCGACATTGCTGAGTTCTTGCCAGCAAGAATTTCTGTTGATTTTTTTAAAAAAAGATCCTCATAGTGATTGTGTCCTAACCAATGTTGGAAGACCTCATTTTCAATAGTTCATTTTTGTAAGAAGTGGACATTAGAAGAAAATAATGTGTAATTCCTATTTTAATTAATATCCGTGTTGAGTTGCATATCCCCTGTGGAACTCGGTGGTCTCTTGGCGGTCCCTGGGAGAGAACAGCGAGAAGATTTAGAAAATAAAGACAAGAGACAATAGCCGGGGTCAGGTGGAGTTACCTCTTGCTTGATGAGCATGAGGACTGACTTCAACAGTAGGGGCGTTTATTTATACCCTGGAGAGGTTGGTTAATTTTGGCCTTGCTGCCCAGCAATCAGTTAACAAGTTACAATGGCTTGTTTACATGCTTTGAGGAGCTCCCGGGTTCTTGGGACTCCCGTGTTCTCAGGCTGGCTTCATCCTGCATGTGTAATTATTTTCCAGCTTCAGTGGCTCCCAACAATCCCCCTCTTCCCATCCTATTTTAACTCCAAGTATTGGATTAGGGAAAGGTAATTGCAGTCCTTAGCCTCTAGAGTAAGAAGTACTTGCTCACAAAGTTCCTTAGAATCATAGCGGAACACTTCTCCGTGTTTATTCTTTTATAGCACAATAGCCCATCCATCTGTCCATCCATTAACAGATATTTATTGAGTAGCATACCCACTACGAGATCTGTTATCAAGACTATTATTAAGTGGAAGCCTTCTAGGGAAAGGCATTTCAAGGAACAGCAAAATAATTTTTTTTTCAATGTGAAATGATCTTTACATAAACACTAAAAAGAAAGCCACAAAAAAAAAAGGAAAAGAGGTGGAGAGAAAACAATGGAGAGATAGTTGCATGCATTCTCTTTCTCTCAGATTACAGATTTGGAATGAAAATTTCTTGGCCTAGGGTGGAGGGAGCATCAGTGCAGCTGCAGGTTTAGGGGACAGTATTTCTGAAGCATTGTCCAGAGGTCCGCTCAGCCGCAGAAGGGGTGGAGACAGGAGGCAAGTGGAGGGAAGTTCAGAGCTAATGTTCTCTAGCTACTCATTCCCAGTGCACGTCTGTTATGGTTTGTGTCTGGAAGTCCCCCCAAAGCCTTGTGCAGTCATGGAGCTGCTTCTAGAGTTTATGATTGATTCATGGTCCAATGTTGGAATTATGGATATGAGTGCTATACTTGCCCTGGGGCAGATAGTTTGCATACAGTATAAGGGAGGGAAAGAGGCTTGCTTTCCCAGCAGCCGCTCCTCCCTTTTGCTTTTGTTGCTTTTGCTGTTTTCCGTTGCCACGAACTGTTGCCCTCTGCCATGTGCCACTCTGCCTTGGAGCCAGCTGAGTATAGACTGAAACCTTCACAACTGTGAGCTAAATAAACATTTCCTTACATAATTTTGGGCGCTGGGTATTTTGTCTCAGCAAAGAGAGAAAAGTAACCAAGACGACGGCCTGACACTGCCTTCACTGCTGGACAGAGGCTCATAGGACCACCTGTCTGCTCTCTCAGCTGTGTTCTGACTCCATGTCTTTCTCCCAATTGGCTGTGTCATTTCTAAGGAAAGCAATTAGCCTTGAAGGAAGGGAACTTGCAGCTCCTTCCGTGCCTCTGTGTGTTTAGATCATCCTAATCTGCTGTCAAGTGATTACCATTCTGATTCTCCTAGGCTGGCTGCTTCTTTTCCTTCCCCTTCTCCTCCTTCTCCTTCTCCTTCTCCTTCTCCTCCTCCACCCTCTCCCTCTCCCTCTCCCTCTCCTTCTCCTTTTTCTCTTTCTCCTTCTCCTTCTCCTCCTTCTCCTCCTTCTTCTTCTCTGTATCTTTCTCCTTTTCTGTATCCGTCTCTTTCTCTGCATCCTTCTCCTTCTCCTTCTTCGTATACTTCTCCATATCCTTCTCCTTCTCCGTATCTTTCTCCTTTAAATTTTAAAGAGGAAAAAAAAAAACAAACAATAAAAATGATTACAGAATTTCAAAACAAGATGATAGGAAATTAACAATGGTTATTATATTGCATATTGTTATCTTCAAAGTAGTTGCTCAGATTAGAAGATATAAGCATGCAAAACTGATCAAACAATATCAGCACTAACTGTTCCTTTCAGTGAACTAATAGCAATTAGTTGTACAATTATCTTAGCTTCCTTTTCTCCTTTTCCTCATCCCAGTTGTTCTTTCCTTCTGAGCAGTTTCTTTCCCTTTCACAATATCTATTGTACCTGTTGTATCTTATTTACTCTTTCAGTTTCTTACACTAGGGAGACAATATGATGTTTACACATGAGAGTCTGATTTACTTCACTTATGAGTATGAGCTCTAGTTGCAGCCATTTACCTATAAAAGCCTCAAGTTTGTCTTTCTTTATAGCTGAATAGTACTCCATTGTATAAAAATGCCACATCTTTTTTATCCATTCCTTGGTTGATGGGCATTTGGGTTGTTTCCAAGATTTAGTTGTTACAGATTGTTTTGCTATAAACATGGGTGCACATATATTGCAGTGCTATGATGTTTCCAATTCTTCTGGAAAAGTACCCAGAAGGGGAATTGCTGGGTCAAATGGGACTTCTAATCTTAAGGTTCTGAGGCTTTGCCACACTGATTCCCACCGTGATTGTACCAATCTGCACTCCCACCAACAGTGGAGAAGGCGGTGGGGAATAGGCTGGCTACTGAGATCACTGGAAAGGAAGTAGAACTGTGGCTGATGTTTACCCAGGAAATAAATCTATTTTTATCTCTTTCAATAATATGGGTAGGAAAATTATTTGATGGGAGAAATATGTGAGAAAATAACACAAAACTTGTAGCTGCTGCTTTTAAAATATTTTTAAACCTTAAAAGTATGTGTATTGTTAATTTCTGCCAAAAATACATGTCAGTGATCATGCTGAATAGAGGCTTAATAATTGTCACTTAAAGGTTATGCCAGTGTTTGGGAAGATCAGTTCTGCCTAGAGGGATATTCTGAAGCACTTCTTTATGGAAAATGTGAGCTTTCCCCAGTGCCCTTATTGTTATTGGTATAGGATGCTGTATGACCAGCTGACCTTTCTCATAAGGCAGTTGTGAACATTTGGTTTGCTTTTGATTCAAAATAAAAGTCTCAAAGGAAAACATGCAAGGAGATGCCAGTGTGTTCGGTCCACCAACCTGATGTAGAACCTCTGTCCCAAGCTGGGTTCTGTTGAGGACCATTGTGTCTCAGATCCGTCCACCTCTCTCTCCTCTTCCAGGCTATCAACACCGCTGTCAAAAGTAAGATTCCTTGTGTGGTGGTGGAAGGCTCGGGGCAGATTGCAGACGTGATTGCCAGCCTGGTGGAGCTGGAGGACGCCTTGACATCTTCTATGGTCAAGGAGAAGCTGGTACGCTTTCTACCCCGCACAGTGTCCCGGCTGCCTGAGGAGGAGATCGAAAGCTGGATCAAAGGGGTGAGCCTTTGAGGGAGATGCTGAGGGGTCGAGGAAAAGGAAGGGGAGGGTGAACTACCTGACCTGCCACACTTGCACACATACGCAACAGCTGTGGGTGTTCTGTGCTCCTGCTGTGGTTTTGAGACTTCTCCAGCTCACTCCAGGTGTCTTCCTGGAAACTGAAGCATGATAAGTTAAGCGATGCTTCAAGTGCCCATTTCTCCTGAGGGGTGTCATTCTAGGCTTAATAAACTCACATCTGTTTGTGAAGTGTGCGATTTTCTCTTATGCTAGGAAGCCAGCAAATGTGCTTCTGGGTTTTGTGTGTGTCAGTGATAAGGCAACAATGAACCCTCAGACAGGCAGGCATTAAACTGAGCCTGCATCTGCTGGAGAAAGTGACTTTTGGATAAGCCTTTGACATCTACTGGCCTGTGAGTCAGTTGAGAATCTCATCTTTTGTACAGATTGTTAGGATAAATAGCTATGATGCTTCTTGTTGCTGCACATGTAAAATACTTTAACATATTAGCATGAGGTTTTCTAACTTTCCTTCCTTTCACGGTTGCTGTTCTCCTGTGATAATTTGCATTTTCTGCCTGTTTGTACCAGTAGAAAGCTCACATGAATGTCTGGTGCATCTCCATCTGCCCTTTCCGAAATGGCCTCAGATGGCTGGATAATTTTAGGTGTGTGTGCTATCACCTGGAACTTTTTCCATAAAGGAAATTTCAAGACCACAAAAGTTATTTTCACCATAAACCCATTTCATTATGAGAACTGATGATTGGATTTGGTATAAATAATATTTCTTTAACTAGATTGGCGTTCCAACAGTATTTAGTTCTATCTAGTCTTGGAAGAGCTTTAAAATATCAAATGCAAAAAACCAAAATCTCAGAATAGAGAAGATCATTTCTTTGTGTTCATGCTAGCCCTTAGCAAGCTTGTGCAAATCAAATCCTTATAAAACAAATAAACAAACCAGCAAGAAAAGTCCACTTTGGGAGGCTGAGGCAAGAGGATTGAAAATTTGAGCCCAGCCTGAGAAATTTAGCAATTTAGTGAGACCCTGTCTCAAAAGAAAAGACAAAAAAAGAGTGTAGTGAGCTAAAGAACAGGGCATGAAT
>NW_004955453.1:2103422-2239850 GCF_000276665.1 Chinchilla lanigera | reverse complement strand
CAGCCTGAGAAATTTAGCAATTTAGTGAGACCCTGTCTCAAAAAAAAAAAAAAGAAAAGAAAAGTAGAGAAAAGACTGGGAATGTAGCTTAGTGTGAAGGCCTTGGATTCAGTCCCCAGCACAGAAAAAAGTCAACTCAGCC
This sequence comes from Chinchilla lanigera, assembly GCF_000276665.1. Lineage (NCBI taxonomy): Eukaryota > Metazoa > Chordata > Mammalia > Rodentia > Chinchillidae > Chinchilla > Chinchilla lanigera. The sequence continues at coordinate 2,239,708 of NW_004955453.1, read as the reverse complement.
TTCTCAGGTGTGCTGCTACCTTCTCTTCTTGCTGCCTGGTACCTGTAAGTAAGTTATATGACATGGGACCATAATGACCTTATTTAATGTCACAAGAGGACCATTAGCCAAGAACCCTAATGGAGCAGATGGATCCAAAAAAATCAGGAAACAAGTTGTTGTTTGTGGATCAGGCCTCATTATTTGAAGTTTGATGCTTGAAAGCACAGGCGAACCTTCTCCCCGTAGCTGAGAGGCTGCATGTGCACGTGCTGAGCCAGGCTCTGTGTAATGTTGCTTACACGGTGTTTGTACTGAGAAGTCTGCCTTTTACAGCTTGTACTAAAAACGTCTTTTTCTATGAAAGTTCTTACTGGGATATTCTTGTGTCTCGTCTGAATCCAGCTGGGAGAAAGATAGAAGAATGGGGGCAAGTGGGGGTGAAAATAGTGGCTTTATGGGTGGTGAAGGCATGGTAGATGGGGCTTGGAGGTGCCCACCCTGTGCACCTCCTTATGCTGAGTTCCCGAGTGGGAGGCATGGGACCACCCAACACAGGCAGCACGGGACAGCAGTCAGCCTGCCTGCCAGAGTGCCAGCAGTCTGCAAAGAGCAGGTCCAGCATAGGAAAGCAACAAAGCGTGGGGTAGTGCCACAGTAGTTTCCACCCTGAGTTAATGAGGGGGTTGAGAGTGGCCAGGGAGGCAGTTCTGAGGATGCTCCTTCTGCGTGGAAATATGTGGGTAGGAGAAGGCGGGCTCCTTCTCCAAAAGGACTTCACATGTTTGATTCTCTAAACACTCATACCTGGATAGTTTGAGTCAATTTCTTCTTTTTTTTCTTTTGGTTTTTCTTTCCGGTACCTGGAATTGAACTCACGATCTTGCGCTTGCCAGGCAGGCGTTGTGCCGCTGAGCTAAATTCCCAGCCCCAATTTTATACATATAAACAGACACATCTCAAAGAGTGAATATTAAGGGAAGATGTTGTGTATTGATCTCCACTGTCAAGGTGATTACCTGTGATATGTGGAAGAAATTCCATGGTCAGTGTAAAGATACCAAAGGGGAAGGAATAGACATGTGTTAGTTTATCCACCAAAGATGGTCCCAAGTCGGGGCTGGGGATTTAGCTCAATGGCAAAAGCGCCTGCCTGGCAAGCGCAAGGTCGTGAGTTTGGTTCCCGGTACCGGAGAAAAACAAAAACAAAAACAAAAACAAAAAAAAGATGGTCCCAAGTCCATTCCAGGGGCTGGCCCTCTTCTCCTTGTACAAGCTGATCTGTGAGGTCTGGGCCATGTCATGTCCAAAGAACAGAGGCCACTTACTGGGTACTCCTCCCCCTGTAATGGATTTTGATTTCTACTTCAAAATAAGTATTGTAGGTAGTTCATTTTGCACAAGCTAAAAGTTAGTCCCTTTTTGTCTTCTGTGATTATATCATCTTTTGTGGGTTTATGTCTAATTCATATTCATGTCTAATGAAATATTGTATCTGTAATCATGTTGATCTAAAACATGTACTAAAAGTAAACATTAGTTTAACGTTTTAATTATGCACTCATATGGAAGTTTGTAAAGGGTACAGATTTATTGAATGACCAAACTCAAGTGTGGGATTGTTAATTAAACAATGTATACATTCGGTGAAATACTACATAAATACTTTCCAGTATAGTTCTGGTGACTTTACTGATCATATGGATGATGATCAACCCCAGAACCTAAATTCTTGGTTTCTTTTTTATTTTTTTTTGAGACAGGGTCTTGCTATGCAGTTCAGGCTGGCCTCAAGCTCATGTTGTAGCCCAGGCTGGCCTCAAACTCACAACAATCCTTCTGCCTCAGCCTCCCCAGTGCTGGGATTACAGGCATGCACCACCATACCCAGCAACTCTTGGTTTCTTGACCCTCCAAGAAACTCTTATCCTTTTCTCAGTGGGACCACCCCTTCTTCCAACAACTCTATCATAGCATTTCCTTGATGGAAAGCACTGTGAAGCAGTCCCAAGCAGGCCTTAAATTAACCAATTGGCTTTTTATGTTTACCTGTGGATCTGTCTACATCCTAAGCCTCTTGTCTGAGAGTGGGCAATGGGCTCATAGTAAGTGAACCTCTGTGAGTCACTAATCCCTACTAAAACCTTTAATGCCAGATGAAGCCAGAAAGCCTCAACGGATAAGATAATATCACAGCCAAGGACACCTGGATCCAATCTCAACTAGATAAAAACTATAGCCTCAGGCAGCTCACTCCTGGGTGGATTAACTTAATCCTTATTAAGGATTAATTTAAAACCTTAGTTGGTGAAATACTTGAGTAATTCTGTCCTTCTTGAGTACACCCCTCTCTTCTTCTGATAGCCAGATAAATATAGGCCACTCAGAGAAGGTCTTGGCCTTAGCCCTTAGAGAATCTCAGGTTCTGTGAGAGGGCTTTGATCCTCCTGGAGCCCTGAAATCATTCCATTCACTTTTTTCTTTAGCCTTCACTGTTCACTAGTTCCAAAGATTGCAGACCTGATCAGCCCACGATGACTAAGGGATGTTACGTGGCTAGCATTGTTTCCTCCATTATGTACTCTGGAATTTTTCAAGAACTTGAGTTCGCATGGTATCCTAATCCATCAGTGAATCTAGGTATTATCCATTTGTGCATTTTCAACTCTTTACATAGTTGACAACTATGGAGCACACATAGTACGCTAGATACTGCAGAAAAGAATGGTGTATACAGCAGAAAGAGTCTGTGTCCTTGTAGAGGAAACAGAAGTTCAAGAAACTTCATGTTGAGTAATTAAAATAAGCGCATTGGAGAATTTCACATGGGTGTTAAGAATAACGACACAGACGCAGAAGGATGTGTGAAAGACGCCTGTCCCGCTGTGTGCTTTGTGGAAAGCTCTCCAGGGAAGTGACGTAAGAGATAAGGTCTGGAGGATAAGCGTGCAAGAGTAGGGGAGGGGATTGAGACGGGGGGGGCAGCATACACAGAGGCACTGAGGTGGGCTCCAGTGAGAGGCGGCAGTGAGGAGGGGTCTGCGTGTGGAAGCTGAAGCATTCACGAGGGGCCAGAGCGGGAGGCTCCCTGAAGCTGTCTTGGGGCTTTGCTCTTGTCCAAGAGTAACTGAACGCCACTGTAAGGTTGGGGGCAGGGGGAGAAGTGTGAGAAGAGCTGTGTTCAGCAGAGCTCACATTGGTGGAGGAGACAACAGTGTGTAGGGAGAGCGACTCCAGGTAGGTGGCCCTGCAGCCCTCTCTGGAGCGCTCCAGTTTGTCTATGTCCATATTCATTTCCTTCCTGTTTACTTCAGTGGGAAACAGGTCTTAGCCCCTTGGTGCTGCCCACTCCACTCGTGCCACCCAACCCTGGCATCCCTGCCCCTCACCTGCACGTCTAGTAGGACCCGTTCCCTCAGCCTGAAGGACAGCTGCAGCATGGTGAGGCAGTGTTTCCCTCATGCTGTCTTCCTTCCCGCTCTCTCCCTCACACACCCAGGGTCTGTGTTTTCCTGGGGTTCTTATTTCCTTCCTGCGTGTTCTGAATCAAGGTCTCTGTTGGCACCTCCTCAGGAAACAGAGGCTTAGAAGCTCACCTTCTCATCTTAGGTCCAAGGGCCCTTCTAGTCCACACTCCCACCGGAGACTCTGAGACTTCCTTCCCTGCTCAGCGGAGGCTGCCGTTCCAGATCCTCACATCCAGATGTTGCCAGGGAAGCCCTCCACTTCTTCAAACTCCTCTAACTGAAGCCACACCCCCCTCCTCCTCCCGAAGGAACTCCCACCAAGCTCACCAGGGCCCCAGCTGTGGAGTTAGGGGCGCCTTTCATTTAAAAAATGTTTAAGATTAAACACTACAGAAAAATCCCCAAAGCTGATACAGCTAGTTATTTATTTCCTTTATCTGGTTGCCAAGCCCTCTTGGTTCTTGCTTGCATTGGAACTTTTCCTTGTTGCCGTTTAAGCCTTTATGACCATGCTTGGCTAGTTGCTCTGGTCTTCTGCCCTTTCTTCATTTAGTCACTCCTGTGACAATTGGACATCTGTGACGTCCCAGGCTTTGACACACACACACACACACACACACACACACACACACACACACACACACGCCCCTGTCAAATGAGGCTCAGGTTTTTGATGGGGGCTTTCCCATACTGTGTGCTCTTGTACAATCAGCACTTTATTGTCATAGTGATCAAGGACTCATGAGTACAGTTTAGAAACTGGGAGCTGTGGGACCCTGCGTTGTCGGTGCGGGAAGAAGAGCTGGGATTCCCCTCGCCGTACTCTTCTAACACGACGGGGGCAAACCTTTCTCACCCAAAGAGGCGTTTGTGTCCTCATACTGAAAAGCAGTTGGCTAACAGCTTTTTTCTTTACATGTCGTCAGCTCAAAGAAATCCTTGAAAGTTCACACCTACTAACAGTTATTAAGATGGAGGAAGCCGGGGATGAAATCGTGAGCAATGCCATTTCCTTCGCTCTGTACAAAGGTAAGAATAGCTCCTCTGAGCTTCAGCTTTGAGTGGCTTTCTTACTTTTTAGACTTGGGCTTCTTTTGCAAAGCAGATTTAGTGAAATGCAGGTTGAGTGTCTCTCACCCAAAAATCTGAAATCCAAACTGCTTGAAAATATGAAACTTTTTGAGTTTGCAGTTGATTCCACAAATGGAAAATTCCGTAGCTTGAAACTGTGTTTCATGCACACGATTATTAGGAATAGTGTATACTGAAGCTAAGTGTATGCAGTGTATATGAAACTTCAGTGCATTTCATGTTTAAATTTGGGCCCTGGGAAGTCTTACTATATACATGCAAGTACCCCAACGTCTGAAAGACTTTAAAATCTGAAACACTTTTGGTCCCAAACATTTCACATAGATTTACTCAACCTTGTCGCCTTGCACTTAATTTTGATTATAATATTAGGAATATAGACTATTATTGCCCCAGTGAGGCATATTTCACTGAATGTATGTATTTGGCAGAATACCAATTTTATGTCATTAAAATGCTGATCAAATATAATCATGGTATTCTCCAAACAGCTGTTTTCAATAGTGGTTTAAAATAGTTTTTTCAGTCTTAGACTCCTCTGAGAATGTTATAAAAATTGTGTCCTTTGTCCTAGATTTATACACACTCATTCACTCATTCACACTTTGCACTCTGCATAAATACCTTTGCATTCAATTTCAAGGGCTTACAGATCTGACAAAGGGTGCAAGTGAATGTCAGATTAAACACTCTTCCTCTGTGGACTTTACTGTCCTGGAATTGAATCCAAGTGGTAGTACCTGAAGTAAACATGTTCTTGGCAGTGCATTGCCATCTGGAGTTGTACTGCCTGATTAATTAATGCAAAGCACAGAGTAGGGCCGGACACAACAGGAAGTGTGATTTAGTCATTAGCTACTTGTTAGAATCATTCTTCTCAAGCTTGCTAGAAACTGGGTTATAACACTATTTGTAAAATGGAATTATATTTGTATAGATTCATAGACACAAAGAATATTAGTCCTAGAAAAGGCAAGAAGAACATTGTCAGGCGTGATCCTTGACATGTAACATTTAGGGAATCTGAATCTATGAAATAATATCAATATGCCATATTTCTTACACAGTGAAGATAGGCTAGGGAAAGATACCATAACCGAAACAATCCTTATTGTATACTCGAGGACATCCAGTATATGGTGAAGTGGCAATGAGGTGAAATGACAGTTCTGTGTCTCTTGTTTATAAACTCTTCCTTCCCTTCCTGCAGCCTTCAGCACCAATGAGCAAGACAAGGACAACTGGAACGGGCAGCTGAAGCTCCTGCTGGAGTGGAACCAGCTGGACCTCGCCAGCGATGAGATCTTCACCAACGACCGGCGCTGGGAGGTAAGCACAACTGGGAAATTCTATACCTTTGACAAGGCTGTCTGGGCTGTCCTCCTGGGCTGTCCAGGGACAGGCTTCCACAGGGGGCCCAACCTTAACTGGTCCATTTCCAGCGAGGTCTCCCATCCTGAATGTTGTAAAAGTTGTGCTGACACGTCAATGTTGCCAGCGTCACTTTCCTGGTCTGTAGTACGGGATAATAATATTGACTCAGGAGACTTACTGTAAGAGGTAATAAAGATAGAGCTGTGGAATAAGGTACTACCTACCCCTCCCGGTGTCATTCAAGGTTTATGGCCTTTGAGCCACAATGCGAGGGGTGAATCTGATGCAGAGCAGCACGTCGGCTAGCATAGATAGTGTGCAGACAAAAGTATAGGGATAGCGTATAGGCAAAAGTACAGGGAAAATAGGCACCAGATTATTATTATTATTATTATTATTATTATTGCTACCGGAATCAAACTCATGACCTCAGGCTTGCCAGGCAAGTGCTTATGCCACTGAGCTATATTCCCAGCCTTCAAATTTTTTTTGTTTTGTTTTGTTTTTTCCGATACCGGGAACCAAACTCACGACCTTGCAATTGCCAGGCAGGCACTGTGCCGCAGAGCTAAATCCCCAGCCCCAGACACCAGATTATTGAAAGTAGTTGAAAGAACCTTGAATAAAACTCAAGGCAGCAGCTTGCCCCACTTCTTCCTCCTCTTCCCTTTCTTTTTTGTTTATATCTTCTGGTGGTACTGGGGATTGAACCCAGGGCCACCACACTGAGCTATACCCCCAGCCCTTTTATGATTTTTTATTTTGAGACAAGGTCTCACTAACATTCTAAGTTCCCCAGGCTGGGTTTGAACTTACGATCTTCCTGCTTCACCTCCCGTGTTGCTGGGGTTCCCGGTGTGCATCACCATGTCCCACGGGAGTGCTCTTTTTTGCCCCACTTACCTACTCAAATTCTTTTTTAAATTTTTTTTTATTTTAAAGAGAGTAAAATAATAATAAAAATTAGAAATGATACAGAATTTGAAAAAACAAGATGATATGAATTCAATAATGGTTGTTATATTGCATATTGTTGTTTTCAAAGTAGTTGTTCAGATTACCAGATATAAGCATGCAGAATTCATCCAAAAATTAAGCATTAACTGTTCCCTTCAAGAAACCAATAGAAACTAGCAGTACAATTATTTTAGCTACTTTGTGTGTGTATGTGTATATATATATTTTTTTCCCCTTCTTTCTTTCTTTTCTCCTTTCTCTCATCCCAGTTGTTCTTTCCTTTTGAGCAGTTTCTTTCCCTTTCCAGAAGAACTGAAAACATCACACCACAGCGATATATGTGCATCCATGTTTATAGCAGCACAATTTGTCATAGCTAAATCTTGGAAATGACACAAATGCCCATCCACTGAGGAATGAATAAAAAAATGTGGTATTTTTATACAATGGAGTACTACTCAGCTATAAAAAAGATAAACTTGAGGCTTTTATAGGTAAATGGATGCAGCTAGAGACCATACTCACAAGTGAAGTAAACCAGACCTGCATCTGTAAACACTGTATTGTCTCCCTAGTGTAAGAACCTGAAAGAGTAAATAAAATCTGAAAGGTACAATAGCTACTGTGAAAGGGAAAGAAACCTAGTCAAATTCTGATAAGAGATTTGTTACCAGGGATGTGTACAAGAGTGGATTGAGTGTCACAGAGCTGGGCACCGGGGACTGACCGCCCAAGGCAAGGGAGCACCTTCACTCTGGAACTTGCACATGCAGTAAGGACTGCTCCCCGCCAGGAGGCAGCCTTTCTCACTTGCTGATGCAATTAGTGTTTTAAAACCACGTTTTCTAGTGATGTCCTCTTGTGTACAACGAATGTTCAGTGAACCTAAGTGCTCTACTCAGTAAGAACAATTACAAACCAATGTGTGGGTTTGCAAGGGCTGCTTCTTTGTTTCCAGCTATTCTGAATTAACAGAATCATCAGTGGGCAGTGAAAACAGATTTAATGTTATCCACATGTGTGTAGACCTGAAGGTGCATTTATTATATAACTTGCATCTTTAGCAGCCAGATTCAAAAAAACCTTCAAGCCTGCCATTGTATAGTAAAAGACTAAGACTTGATTTATATTAGCTTCTGATCAATTTTAATGATAGCTGTGCAAATACAGTAATGGCTCATTAATATTTAAGTTATTCATTCCTTTAGCAAACATTAGTTCATATTTGGTCTTTTCAGTATAATGAATCCTATTATACATCCCAAAGCTTTAGTTAGTGGAGGAAAGTAGAGCTGTGGATGAATTAATTGATTCATAAATGAATCCATGTATGAAATGTTCCATTTAAGTAAAGACAGATGGTATAAATAAACATAAACTCAGGCGCATTTTGAATTGCAGATTTAATTTTATTAACTCGACAAAGATTGTTCAAGGTAAAGGACATAATGATTAAGCGTGTGCATACACTACAAGTCAGCCCTCTATTTTCTTCTGGTTGTTAGATATTTACCAGCACACCATGGCTCATGTACCTCAAAATGGAGATGGCAGCAGTGCCTGCCTTGTTGGATTGTTGCGATGGTTAAATCAGATAATGATTAAGAGTGTGCTCAAGAGTTTAGACTATTGGCACTTATTAAGCATATATAAATATTTGAAAATAAAAGTCTTTGAAATAATGATGATATTTGTGCAACATTTTACAGTGCATGAAGCAGTGTACTTGTTGATCTGCTTGCCTGAGACACAAACCCATGTACAGATAATCTAATTTTTTTTTCTCGCTAAAGACACCTGAGCTCCAGGGGTATCACAGAAAGAGGAGCGGTGGTGGATTTTGAGAGCTTGCTCTGAACTTGACTCTCTCAAGGATCTTGATCTGTGTTGTCTGCTTTCATCTTCCTTATTATCTGTTTGGGAAAAGGGAAACTGAGGCTCAGAGACACAATCTTGCTCTAGCTCACGTAGAGACCAAGGCTTGGGAATAATGAACAATGTGTCTGACTTCGAATCCTTTGTCCTGTCTCATGTGCCGGTGGATCTCAGCAGAGTCTGTAGACAGCGGCCAGCATCACTGGCATAACCTGGATTTGTCAGCTGTGCACATTCTAGGCTCCGCCTTAGACTTGCTGAGTGAGAAATTCCAAGGTCAAGTCCCAGCATTCTGTCTTGTAGCAAGTCCCCCGGGTTTGAGAACTACTGCTTGTGCTTTGAAGTATGCAACCAATAGAGGGACACTGTGCTTAGGAAGATGTTTGGAATGAGGTAGCATGCGAACACTGCCTTGAGATCAAATGAAGTTCATCCACCATCTTCCCCAAGGAGCCTTTTCCTCTCTGAGTCTAGGGGGGTCCACGCGGGGACTCGAAGAACCTTAATGATTCCCTCTGTAGGCAGTGTGTGATCCCCATGAGATCAACCCTGATCATAAACAAAAATCATCAACGCTGCCACTGGCAGAGGATGTTCACAGAAACGAGAGGTCAGGCAAGACACACGAGTAAAGTAGGATGGTTGGGCCGTAGTGGAGAGCCGTGGGGACCACGGGGACCAGAGAGCCCAGGTTCCTGGGAGCAGCTGCCACCTCGCACCAGTGGAGGGTCCTACAACTTCTGGTTTCCACTCTTGAAACTGGATTTTAGTGCTAGAAATGTACATTTGGACAAATCTTTGAATTTTTAAATGTTGACAGTGGAATCAAATAATTAAAAATACCATGGCGGACATGTAGACATATCCCAGAGCTGGTGTACGTTGTAGCCCACTGCTTTGAGGCTGAAGTACACACTGATTATTTTAAGATTCTCAGGAAGCTTTTAAGGGAAGAGTTTTATCAGTCGTCCAGGACGTGTAGATAAAGATAACTAACAATTGGGTCTGACTGTCATGTGTTCCAGGGAATGACTGGTATGTGCTTGGTGATGTATGTTTTGCGTGTAGCCTGATGGGTCCCACTTTGCCAACTGTCTGTGAGAATTCAGTCGCTATGTGGAAGTTTCGTGCGCACGTGTGAAGAGCCACCAGCCCCTGCCCCTTGAACCGAGTGCTTTTTCTATGCCCGATACTGGGTTAAATTCCTGACCACCCTCACCCTCACATGGAGCACTCATCTCCCCTTCACATAGGCAAGAGCCCAGGTCACATCCGAGACTTCATCTGGCTGAGTTCTGACTCCCCTGTGCTGCCTCCCCACCTCAGTGCTTGAAAGAAAATCCAATGCTATGTTAAAATTGAAAAGATAAGCTTTATTCTCAGAACAAGATTGGAAGTGAAGCTGATGTTCCTATGTGGTGGGAAATGTGACCTGGCTGAGACAGAGAACCACCTCTGGGTTTTTCTCTTTGCCACCCAAGGGGTGAGTATTCCTGCTGCTGTTTCTCTTTAGTCTGCAGACCTTCAAGAAGTCATGTTCACGGCTCTCATAAAGGACAGACCCAAGTTTGTTCGCCTCTTCCTGGAGAATGGCTTGAACCTGCAGAAGTTTCTCACAGACGACGTCCTCTCTGAGCTCTTCTCCAACCACTTCAGCACCCTCGTGTATCGGAACTTGCAGATCGCCAAGAATTCCTATAACGATGCCCTTCTCACGTTCGTCTGGAAGCTGGTTGCAAACTTCCGAAGAAGTTTCTGGAAGGAAGAGAGAAGTAGCAGGGACGACCTGGATGTGGAAATCCATGTATGTAGTGGGAGAGAGCTGTCTGCCTGAATTCTCTGTTCTTTTGAGTTTCCCTTGAAAAACCTTTCTCTACCTCCATCTTTCCTACTCCCTACCTTGTTGCCGTAAAGTAGACATGTTGACCTTAATAATTCTGTTCTGACTTTCCTTAAGAGTAAAGTACCTGGTGAGTTTCCTGATGTCTTGCTCTATGCTCTGTGCTATATTTCAAATTAGTTGCAGTTTTCTGGATTGCAGAGCTTTATGTGACACACCTTTCAAAGGCATTTGACAAGGAGACCAGGCTGAACACACGGCTGCTCACTCATCTTAGCCAACTGGATGTGACCTGCTTTAGAAAATAACTCCCTGTATAAGGGGCTGAAGAACTGCTGAGTGCTCTTTTGTGAATAAAAGGAGTAGCAGATGTTCTCAAAGGCATCTATCTGAGAGGGTGTGTGGATGCACCACCCATATTCCTGGGGTATTCCACTTTAAGACCAGAGGTTGGTGGGTAAATCTTCCAGCTTTTCCCTACATAGAGATGATAACTCTGGGCATGTGTTATACACTGGCTCTAAGACTTCACCTCTAGTCACCCATGGTGGACCCTGTTTAGTGATGCTGCTTTTACTGATGCCCTTCTTCTCTGATCTCATGTCCTCACTTTGCTTTCTTCTGGAATTACCTCCCAAGTAAAATAATTTCCCCAAATTCCTACCTCAGGACTGCTTCTGGTGAAACCCCAAAGTTGGTCATTGTCTTTTGTCATTCTGGGATTTTCAGAGTGTGTTTTAAAAATCCAAGTGAGCTAAGCGTTTGCAGGAACTTAAAGTGTTCAGAGAGTTCTGGTTGACGACACTTGTGTCAAAGTCCTCTGCAGCACAACACAGAACTGTGTCTCATGCATGTTAGGTTTTGATGAAACCTGAACAGAATTAAAGAATATGTGGACTTAGTTGTTTTTCTGTCTGAAAATGTTCCATTGGAGGATATGGAATCCTAATAGGAGTTGGGATTCTAAATGCTGTGTTAGGAATTAAATCTTTGGGTAGCAGTCCAAAGAGATGAGCACATTTTTATGTTGTGATAATTGGATTTAAACCCCAGGCGAGTTAGAATTTAACTGGAATGATTTTTTTCTAGATGAGAAACAGATTTATAGGATGAGAAGGGATTGCTTTCTCTTTGGCCAGTCAGAAACCATTCAGCTTTTAAATTGCTCTCGGCACAGTTTTTCACCCTCTGCACCTTTCTATCTAGTTGTATTTTGTCTTTTATGATAGCTGAAAGATTTTGTGTCAAATTATACCACCTGGTGAGTTGCAGAGATGAGAACCACAGCGCTGCGCTGTTAAAACGGCCTCATGCACAAAGCCCCAGTGCTGTCTGGACACAGGGTGCTATCCTCGGGCTTCTCACCCCTGTTTTTCATTGTTAGAATAGGGCACTAACGGGATCTCCATTTGCACATGGTGACCACGTGCTCTGCCCTCCCAGGACGCGTCTTCCATCACCCGGCACCCGCTGCAGGCGCTCTTCATCTGGGCCATACTTCAGAACAAGAAGGAGCTCTCGAAAGTCATTTGGGAGCAGGTAAACGTCTGCGCTCACGCTGCATTTACACCAAGTGCGTGCTTTGTAATAGTTCTGACTTCCGAACTCACATGCCTACTCTACGATCGCCATTAATCAAGTAGAACGTCTGATGTGGAGGAACCCGACTGCACCTCGGTGTGCATGTGGATGGGGTGTTTGGGAGGAGGAGTAGCCGTGTTTGTGGGAGAGGGGGCCCTTCAGTAGGCACCTGCTTCTCAGACGTCTGTAGGTGTCTGTTTGTTTCCCAAGTGAATAATATAATTAAAAAATTGACTTCTCGCTTTAGTGCATTGTGGGCAGGAATTAGGGCCTGTACACATCCTGTACATGAAAATGTACTGAGAATTGTCTTTGTGACTTAGTACATAACACTTTTGTGTAAATTTCTGGACCCTAACACTAACCTTCTCCATTTTAAGAGCATGGAAGTGGATGGTGAATACTGAATTCGGATGCACGCACAGCCTTACTGGTTACACTGTTCAGGTTTCCTGTGGTCTTTCCCACTCTCACTCCTGGAGCTGTGTCTGCTGCAGCACGATAATACTGTCATAGTGGGAGACCGAGGCCTCCTCCTAGCAGTGTGTCACTCTCAGCTTCTCGTGCCATTTATCTTAATAGAGGGCGTGATTGAACACTATGGGCAATGTTGAAATTTTAAAAATTTATCATGGTACAAGATGCATTGCTGCGAATCCCCTTCACAATACTCCCCTTGCTTCAAGTACACTTATCCCACTGTTCTTGCCACCTTCTGAAGCAGTTCTGGACGTCTTCTTTCCTGAGTGTCTTTACCAAGTGCAATTAAAAGATATGAATGCTGCTGCCTGGTGCCACCCAGTGGAAAAGCAGACTTGTGAAAACGTTACAGTGTGACCTCATCCACCTTACTCGCTGGATCTTGCACCTTCTAACTTCTGGCTCTTCCCCAAAGTCAAAATGACCATGACACGTAAACTTTTTGAATCAGTTCAGGACATTGAGACAGCCACAACAGTGCAACTAAAGATATTTATGAAGGAAAATTTCCAACTGCTTCAGAAAGGGCCAAGAACAATGGGACAAGTGTGTCTGTAGCAAGGGAATGCTTTGAAGGCGATTAATGATAATATATTTTTTACTGTAATAATTTTTGAAATCACACCTCGTATTTTTATGCTAATTACACATCCAAGACTCAGTATATTTGATTTCAACATATTTCCCACTCAAGACCATGAATATCTTCAAGTTCAAGGTTATTTTGTGAGTGGTACAACTTCTACCCTGAAGCATTGTGGATAGTTGAGATTCTGTAACCTGCTCTGGCTGTGAGTTCATCCTTGTTCACTGTTAATCTTGACTGTATGTGTTAACCTAAAATTCTTCAACCCCACAAAAAGACCAGGGGCTGTACTCTGGCCGCGCTGGGAGCTAGCAAGCTTCTGAAGACTCTGGCCAAAGTGAAGAACGACATCAATGCTGCAGGCGAGTCCGACGAACTGGCCAACGAGTATGAGACTCGTGCAGTTGGTAAGTGTCTGGGCTGGGATGCCAGGGCAGGTGAGGATCTGTGATGTTGCAGGGGGCACCCACACGCAGGGGCCCAGAGGGGAGGGGCATGCCTGGCCTCCCCTGCTGGCCCATTTGAGGGCTGCAAACAAATGTGATTAGTCCTGATCCTAAGCAGGGCTCTTGGAGATGAACGTGGGAATCCTGGGCTATCTGATCCTAGGCCTAGGTCTATGTGGGGTGGTTTTTTATGTGATGAGTCTGAGATTTTATATGACTTGTAGACCAACAGAGTAGCCTAATTTAACTAGCTAACATCTATCTATGTATCTATCTTTCATATCTATCTATCTATCTATCATCTATATCTATCTATCTATATCTATCTATCTATCTATCTATCTATCTATCTATCTATCTATCATCTATATTTCCAGAATACTTTAGATGCCTGGGTCTGTGACAAAGTTGGTTTGTTACTAATGGCAAATGTAGTAACCCAAATAACATTTTGAGTTGGTTCCCATGCACCAGTGCTCCTGGGAGCAACTCCAGGAGTGGCCGATGTTGCGGCTGGAAGTTAGCCAGTGGAACCCTCCCTACCTGGCATGGAAGGGGCCAGAGACAGCATTTAGCCTTACCCTCCTGGGTGTCTCTGAAAGGGACCATTAGGCAGCACTTTGCTGTCTGATCTTTGATGAAAGCTGGCCAGCATGCTTTACCAAGGACTGGACCACTCAGGAATGTGAGGAACTGGGGAAGTTTTCTCTCAACTGCAGAGAGTTCTAGCCTTGCTTAGCTTTTTCTTTTCCTCTAGGTGGTTTCAAATTTGCAGTGATGTCTGTATTATGTGTTTTTTACCGTCTCACATCATGCTTAGTTCTTTGTGTTGGATACGAGGTGTGTGATCATTTCTTTTAACAAATTAAAATCTCAAAGACAATGTTGCTTCCTAGGTGATCCCAGCTAGACTATGATTCCCACTATTTTGACCTTTAAATATTTCCCCTGAGTGTCTGCACTCTAGTCTCTTTGTCACTAGCCCTTGCAATGTAAGAACACCTGTCATGCAGCAGATCAGGGTTTGTATTACCTTTTTGTTTGTTTTCACACTGTGATTTGTCTACACTGAAATCTTACCAAGAAAGCACACAAAGAACAAGAAACGGAGGAGGGCCTGCCCCTGCTAAGGGGAGCCAGAGGGTCTTGCATTTGCATCAGAGAACGGTGCCTTTCTGTGTGCATCCAGATTGACCAACACTAAAGGGGGCTCTCCCTGGGCTCAAGGCTACTCAGTTCCATGAACATCTGTCCTCAGGAGCTCTGCTGGCTGCATTTTGTCTACAGAAAATCTCCATCCCAGGCAGCCACTGCTGTGATGGCTTTCACTAAGCCTTGTATAAATCCGGATGCTCATGTCTAAGCTGTTCGTGGAGTCAGGGCTTGGCTGGGTGAGGGGTGGGCAGGTCAGCTTCATGCATTTGCCAGCTCAGAGCCCAGCTCTGCTCTCTGGTGGTTCTGCAGAGCTGTTCACAGAGTGCTACAGCAGTGATGAAGACTTGGCAGAACAGCTGCTTGTCTACTCCTGTGAAGCCTGGGGTGGGAGCAACTGCTTGGAGCTGGCAGTGGAGGCCACAGACCAACACTTCATTGCCCAGCCTGGGGTCCAGGTAAGGAATGCTTTCTGTTGCTGTAACAAAATACCTGAGAAAAATCACCTTAGAAAGAGAAAAGATATTTTAATTCACAACTTTGAAGATTTCAGCTCGTGGTTTGTCTGTGTTGCTTTTGGGTCTATGGTGAGTGCTTTATGTCACAAGCATGTAGCAGAGGAAGTCGCTCATCTCAGGGCTATCAGGAAGCAAAGAGAGCAGAAGAAGAGGGGTTGAGGTCCCAATATCCCTCGCAAGACCACGCCCCCAGTGACTTCACTTCCTTCCACTAGGCCCCACCTCTTAAAGGTTTCACTTTGTTCCAATAGTAACAGCTGGGACTGAGCCTTTAACATACGGGCCTGTCAAAACCATAGACAAGAGAAAGAATATTCTGAGTTTCTGTGAAAGCAAACAGCACAGCCTTTTCACTGGGAGCTGGTGTCTGGGTCCCATGGCCTGGATCTGAATCCACTGTACCTCACAGAATTAGGGGTGATGGGCCTTTGTTTCCCATGTGTAAATGTGAATAGACGGGCTGCTGTGAAGATTCCACAAGGCACTACAGTGACCATCAGTAACAGAGGAGAATGATGCTGTGGAATGGGCAAAACCAGTCCTGCAGTGAGGTCCTGCCCCGAGTTAAGCGAACAGCAGCTTGCACGTGTGCCCGCCATGCACTGGGTGTGAGAAGGGATGTGCGTGAGCAGGAGCTAACACTTGTCAGTTACACCTGTTTCATCCTCCCAGCACCCCCGGATGTGGGTGTCGTCCCTTCTTACTCATAAGGACTCAGGGCTCAGAGAGGATCTGCAACATTGACCAGATTGCACTGCTAGGAAGTAGCAACACTGGGGTCGGCTGCCACATGCATGGCTGCCTGCTCCTCAGAGTTTCCGTGATACCACGCAGCTCATAGCAGCACAGGTGCTGATGACTGGAATCCACTCACTGCTATAAGCAGGCTGGATTCAGGGAGAGCAGTGGCTGTGACAAGGACAGGGGAGGAATCTTGCTCTTGCTCCTTTGTCCTGGCTGGAGGGTAGGGGGTTGGAATGAGACTAGCACCCAATCTTGGGCATCTTGAGCCCAAACTCAATCTTTTTGCTAGTCCAGAATGTAGGACCCTGGGGAGGCCAGCTCAAGGTCACCATCCTATTGATATTCCCAAGACCTGAAGGTTTCAGTCAGATGCCAGGTCATCCACAGTCACTGGAAATCTCACCACCCGGCCTATTGCACCCCTCAGTGTGTTGGACCAAGGAGTTTGGTTGCTTGAGTCAGGTTGCTGTGTGGGGTCAATGATGCTGGTGACAGTGGCACCCACCCCTGCTTTGTTGCTGTCTCTGAGAGGGGGCTTGATGGCACCATGGGTGTTGGGCCAGAGTGCTACCACCAGCAGGAGTGTGTGAGGGAGGACATCGCCTGTCTTTGTTGGCCTCCTCCCCAAAGTGGACCCCAAAACAAAGCAGGCAGTCTGTCCTGGAGATGACTGGAAGCACATGAACAGTGAGACAGGCAAGGGTGAGAAGCAGACACAGTGTACCCATGAGGAAGGTGTTGCTGTGGACCACTGCGGACCAAGGAATTCCTCTAGAACTTGCAGGAGGTGTTTACTCTCAAATGCTACTTGCTGTTTGCCAGGGACTGCCCCTCAGGAGCCCAGCACACTTCATCCTGCCTGTGAGAGCAGCTGCAGGAGAGTATGGCCTGGGAATCTGAGGAGCAGCCCTCATCCTCCTCCAAGGGAAAGGGCAGGGCCCAGGTTTATGGTGGACCACAAGAGTCCCAGCCATTCCTGTGGCTTCCTGGTGCCCTGTCAGGCAGACACTCAGACCTCTTCCCTTTGTTAGGCTCTTTCTGAGAGTTTTGAGGTCCTTCGTGTGGTCAGGTTTGTGCCCACCACTCTAGTAATGGATTTCCTAATTTCTACCTTTGTGGACCTCTCTCTGGTCTCACCTGATTCAGGAGCTGGTGATGGTGGTGGGAGCTTTTTCATGCATCTCAGCTTGAACTGAAGATGTCCTCTCCCTCCCCAATTTCTTGTTAGTGTCCTGACAGAACATCCCCTATCTTCCCCTAGAAAGGAATCCCCCAGGACACTACAGACCCACACCCATTCGGGGCCGCAGGAAGAGCTAGGACATGTGTGCCCTGTGGATTTATGATCATTAAAGACAGAGGAGATTGAAAGTTGTTTGTTTAAACTTACATAATGAGAATTGGGGGTGGTTGGAAATGAATGGCTTTATTCAGTTTGCACTCACAGAACCATCTCTTATAAAAACCAAGGCACCAGCTTACAAAAAGATCTTAAATCAAACATTTTAAAATTGTATTCTAATAGCCCCCTTAGGATACAGATAACTTTTATGAAAGAATAATGACATTTATAAGATAGCCTTGTATTTTGGTAGGCTCTGGGGGCTGGGAAGAAAGTACTGTGTATCGTCCATATAATTGCATTCATATGGACCTATGTTCTTTACCTGTTTCGCTGCAGAATTTTCTTTCCAAGCAATGGTATGGAGAGATTTCCCGGGACACCAAGAACTGGAAAATTATCCTGTGTCTGTTTATCATCCCCCTAGTGGGCTGTGGCTTTGTATCATTTAGGTATGAGCCAAGGCACATAATTGCATGTGCAAGTGTGTTTGTGAGTGACCTGTGTGTGTTCTTGTGTACATGATTGTAAGCCCTAGAGCATAGGACGTTCATTACAGTGCCTACGCATGTGGTCTGCCATCTCCCCTGAATTTTCCTGGCTTCCACTTCACACAGGTAAAGATAAGGTCTCGTCTTCAGTACCCAAGGTAGAACCTGGATGTGTTAATCACAAAGGGCTCAGGGTTGAATTCTGGCAGGGTCAGTCTTCGGATGCAGTGTTGACCCGTGCCTTCCTCCTGGCTTGGGTGCGGATTTATGTTTGTGAGGAGGGCTGCAGCCCCGGCTGCATGTGTGCGTGGATGCTGATGCTGCCCTGGCCTCTCGGTGCAGGAAGAAGCCTATTGACAAGCACAAGAAGCTGCTTTGGTACTATGTGGCCTTCTTCACCTCCCCCTTCGTGGTCTTCTCCTGGAACGTGGTCTTCTACATCGCCTTCCTCCTGCTGTTTGCCTATGTGCTGCTCATGGACTTCCACTCGGTCCCACACACCCCGGAGCTGGTCCTCTATGCGCTGGTCTTCGTCCTGTTCTGTGATGAAGTAAGACAGGTAGGATGGTCGCAAAATCAGCTGCCTCCCAGCATCCTTGGTGGGACCAGAAGTTGCCACCAAAATTCAAAAGTCTTTGTTTTCCTAAAAGAAGTGTTCTCCTCATTGGTGGTCCATGAAATCTGTTTTCAGCTCTTAGCAACCTGGGAGAATCTCTCAGCTCCACGCTGGGTCCCGGTCTCTGCCCAGTGCTAAGGGCTGGAGGTGGATGAGTCAGGAACAGCAAGTGTTCAGGAGAGACTGTGAAGTCCTTGCGGTCACCAGGAGCCATCTGGTTCTTGCCATTACCATCAGGGTGGGGGCAATGGGACAAGCGTCAGGGGAGCAGAGAGGATTTTCCAGCTAAGGGCCTCTTCATGCCCGGCGGGTCAGAGTGACAATGCGTTCAGGTCCTGAAATCCTTGGGGGCTTCTAGGAGCACATGTGAATTATCCATCGTGCTTCTCTGCAGTTCCCAGCAATCTGTGGTTTTGGGCCTCTCTGTCCCACTCCTGAGTCCAGTAACTGTTGAGGAAATGTCTTGGTTACTTTTCTCTCACTGCTGGGACAAAATACCTGAGGCCTAAAATTAAGGAAGGAAAGGTTTATTTCACTTACAGTTTGTGGAGGTTTCAGTCCACACTTGGCAGGTTACAAGGCAGAGTGGCACATGCCAGAGGGCTACAGCTCTTGGCGGCAGAACACAGCAAAAGCAACAAGCACTAAAAGGGAGGAATGGCCACAAGCAGCCTCTTCCTCTCCCTTACATATGCAAACTATCCACCCCAGGGCAGGTGTAGCTCTCACACCCATAATCAGTCAAACTCTAAAAGCCTGCCCCATGGCCACATGAGGCTTTGGGGGGACACAAAGACACAAACCACAACAGGAAGTAAACGTTAATGGCATAAGACAGTGCTGTCCCTAAACATTAGGAAAAATCATCCTAAACTCTTTCAGATTTAGTAATTTGTGCATGTCTGACAACTGCTGTTGCTGTCACTTCTGTTGTGCCTTCTGAGACCAAGCCTCAAATTTTACCATTTCAGCAAGAATATCCCAGCTGCTTACCACTTACAGGGTTCTCATGGGCTGTGAAGTGCTAGGCTCGCTGCTAGAAGAGATTTGGACAAACAAAGAATGCTGTTCTGGCTCTTACAGAGCCCCCAAGCTGTCCAAGGACCCTAAGCTGGTTTAAAATGGCATGCCAGCTATGGTAGACCTTTTTTGGGATGTGGCTTCTTGGGCTGAGAAAGATTCTGAGGTCCACTGGTTCTCAGCAGGGCAATGTCTTGATGAAGTAGGGATGTCTGCCTCAGGAGGTGGGAGGATGCTGGTGCCAGTGTCCTGCACAGCCTTTCTGGGCCTCGTAGGTTGGAGGCAGGGCTGGACAGAGGCTGGGGTACAGAAGGAGGAAAAAGATGCTAAGCCACATCAGCCAGAGTTGAACACAGGACTGCCAGGCTTCCCATCTGGCAGCGGCTTCCCTGGACAGGGCCCTGCTGGGGTACACAGGGTTCCTGTGAGCAGATCAGCATCAGAAAGCCCCAGGCGCTGCTTCCTGAGGCCACAGCCCTGCCCAGACCATGCCTTCTGGATCGGTCCTTGGGCTGCCCGAAGCAAGCCCAAGGCCTGGTGGCTTCGCGCCGAGGCACACGGCTCACAGTTCTCGTGGGCAGAGGTTTGAGGTCAGGGTGCCCAGTGCTGTAAAGGGTGCAGTCCTGGGCCTCCCCAGCCCGGTGGCTGCATTCCAGGGCTTGCTGGTGGGGCAAGCGGAGCCGGCCTCCCGTCCACACGGTGTCCGCCCTGTGCTGTGTCTTTGTGCCGGCTTCTCCGTTTCCTTAGGAAACCCGTCCTGTGGATCGGGGCTGTTCCATGGCTTCACCTCCACTTGGTTACATCCCCAACGGCCCGGGTTCAAACGAGGTCCTATTCTGAGGTCCTGGGGGAGAAACGGCCTGGGGACGCCTCCCTTCGTGTCCCTCTCCCGCAGCGGCGCCCTGTCCCCAGCTCTTCCTGACTTCCTGTCAGCAGGAAAAATTCTGAGAGAAGCAGAGCCAGACGGGAGGACACTCGGCACGCAGTGCAGGGGGCCCAGACCTCAGTGCCAGGGACCCAGCCCAGGAGGAAGTAAGGCGTAGGGGTGAGGGAGGAGAGGGAGGCAGGGAGAACCAAGGAGGGGAGGAAGGAGGGACGAAGGAGGGGGTAAACTCCAACAGTAAGTTACAGGTAGTGACATAGCCTGGTCCCGCTCCCCTCACCCCTCTTTTTCTCTCTCTCCCTTTTTCTCTCCCCTGAGGCTTCAAACCAGGGTCTTCACACTGAGCTACACCCCCCGCCTTTTTTTTTACTTTGAGGCAGGTCTTGCTAAGTCACTCAGGTAGAATTCCAACTTGTAATGATCCTCCTGCCTCAGCCTCCCAGAGTGCTGGTTTTATAGGCGTGTATCACCTAATTTGATCTTTTTGTCTTCTGCTTCCTCACTCCTGCACGGGTGCTTTCTTACCGTAGGAAGCCCCCAGAGGGGAACCGGAGGAGGCTACGCACATGGAACCCGGGCTTCCCTTTTGGCATTGACCCTGATAGGGGGCTCCTTTGAGGTCCTCCAGGTGCTGACACGCACTCTGTCAGTGCACAGAATTGCACGGTGCAGGAGTGACTCAGTTCAACACTGGCTTCCTGTTCGTGTTTGACTTGGGTCTGACGCAGGACCTGGGGTCTTCGTGATGCTGAAGAGTGTGGGTGTTTAATAAAGGAAAGGGTGTAGCTCCAGAGCCATGTGCCATGTGGGTAGCCTTGGTAACAGCTCAGGGACCGGAGCCAGGGAGAAGGAAGATGCCTGCCCACACCCTCCAGCCCTAGGGGCCAGGAGTGTCCTTTCTTAGCAGGAAGTCCAAAGTCCTTCTTTGTATTTTTTATTTATTTTCATTCCATGTTTGTGGTACATCACGTTTACACCCTTGTGTGGAGTTGGTGCCTGAAGCAAACACCTCTCAACTCCTTCTCATCCCCTGCCCTTTGCCTCTATCCCTTCACCCCCTTCTGATTTGAGAAAGCTCTGTCTCCCTACTTCCTATTATCTGTCCTTTATTTTGCTCTTTATCTATATTTTGAGTTTCTCATATAAGAGAAACAATGCAATAGTTAAGCTTGTGTGTCTGATTTATTTCACTTCACACGATGGTCTCCAGGTGCGTTCGTTTTCCTACAAATGACTCAAGTTTATTCTTCATGGCAGAGTAGTACTCCATTGTGTGTAAATACATTTTCTTCATCCATTCCTCTGAGAATGGATGTATAGGCTGCTTCCTATTAGGAATCGTGCTGCTGTAATATGATGGATACCTAGAAGGGAAGTAGCTGTGTCAAATGTTACCTGGGATTGCTTTCACTATTCTGAGTCTCTTCCAGCTCCATATGAATTTTAGAATTGTTTCCTATAGTCCTACGAGAGATGCTGTTGCTATTTTGATTTGGGTTGCATTAATCTGTATACCAGTTTGGGAAGTAGGGTCATTTTGGAAATTCCAAAGTCCTTTTCCTGCTTCTTCCCCCCAAGTCCCATCCCTATAGCATGAAGACACGACATGGGACCTGCCAGGCAGGCCAAGTACATTTGGTCTCCTTGGATCTTTAAAGAAGCCAGTAGCTGAGAAAGAAGGTCCATTCTGGGTTGCTTTGGAAGACACTGCTTGGCCTGGTGGAAGAAGATTTGAGACCTGTGTTGGCCTAAGCCAAAGACTTTATTCATCCCTTCTTTCTTTCAGCAAATATTTATTGATCACCTACTGTGTGCCAGGTACTGTCTTAAGCCTTGGGACAACTATCCCCACACTTAAGGAGCTTCTTACCAGTCAGAGAGGAAGGCTAGGTCATTTCTGAGAGATCTCCAGGGAAGAGATAAGCAAACTTCCGCGGAAGGTGATCCTACATTTGCGGGGGGGGGGGGTGTCCAGAGGACCCAAAGCAGGGAAAGTCTGAGTCTGTAAGTCACACACGCCACTACAAACAGCTCCAAGTCACCTGTTTGGGTGGTGTAGGAGGAGGCTCTGGACAGGTGCGTTCAGCTTGGAGGCTGTGCTCAGGGAGGACACAGGGCAGGATCACTGCTTGGTTGGGAGCGGATAATGGTCAGGACAATCAAGGAAGGAAAATGGGCCTGATTCGAGGGAGGGTTGTTTTGGACCCAGAGTCCCCTGTTCTGTCCACCTTCGTGGGTGACATTTGCTAAGCAGAGGAATCGTGGGCTGTCCACCCAAGGTCTGGCCTCTTTCTCCTCAGAGTTATCAGTTTACTCAGCGCTCCCCGGTGTGCTCAGGGTCTGCAGGGTGGGTTCAGCCAGGCCCTGGAGGTCATTGCCTGCTTCACAGCCGTCTGTGCGGCTCCTGGCCACGAAGTCTTGTCGTTACAGAACCCGACACCGGGGGTCGCTGTTTCTCTTTGTCTGCAGCCTCTGGAGCTGGGTTTCCTTGCAGAGCCGGTCTGCAGGCCTCGTGCTGCCTTCATGAACCTGGTTCACACTGGGTGGTGGGGGGAACCCAGACAGCATTGCTGCTGCTTCAGATGGCGTCTGGGAATCAAAACTCCGCCCCCAGCAGTGTCTGCGACGTCCCCTTACCCTGTGCTTGGCAGTGTCTGCGACGCCCCCTTACCCAAGACAGACACGCACGTGCCCACCTGGGAGTTCTAACCCAAGTGGGCTGGCGGCAGCGCAGGTACAGTGGTGTCCTCCAGGCACTGCTGCCCGGGCACTGGGTCTGGAGCCAGAAGAGTTCCGCCCTGCTGCCACCAGCACTGCTCAGCCCAGGGGTCCACGGTGTCCCCGGGTCCTGTGACGCAGGTCAAGTACAGTCCTGGCCTTTCGTGACTGCAGTCTCTGGCCTTCTGCCCGGACAAGAGGTCTTTTTTCATTTTAAAAAAATGAGTTCTCCCCACAGTGTTGCCCTGGAGCCCCAGAGCTATTCTACGCTTGACTTCTCCTTGTCACGCAGGGCAGGGTTCTGACAATCACCAGGCAAGGGTGGGCTCTGTGTCTTTCATTTTATTATTATTATTATTATTATTATTATTATTATTATATTTGTGTTTGTGTGTGTGTGTGTACTGGAGATTGAGATTGAACACAGGGCCTTTGCACTGAGCTATATCCCCAGTCTGTTTTTGTTTTGAGACAAGGTCTCACTAAATTGCCCAGGCTGGGCTCCAGTCACAATTCTCCTGCCTCACCCTCCCAGAGAGTAGGATTACGGGCATGCACCACCATACCTAGAGGAGTTGCCTGCGTGTCTGGACTCCTTGCATCCAATCTGGCGGGATCTCTGTGGGTCTGGAGAAGCGACGGGGAGACACAGAGCTATGAGGCTGCCCGCTGGGCAGGGCGAACACCTCAGCTTCAAGCGACCTTGATGTGCGAGGTGCTATAGGAAACAGGATGTGAACCCCAGACAGACTCGGATGTGGGGCACTTCCTGCAGAGAAAGCCAGGTGTTTCACTCCCCTTGGTGACACTTTGCCACTGGTGTCCCGCCTCACACGGAGGCATCTGGGGCTTCCCTCTATGGGCTCCGTGGACCTCCCATCTTACGGCCCTGCCCGGCCTGTCTGCATCTCATTTTAAACACGTTCGCCGTGTGCCTTCCCATGGGACCGCGGCCCCCCGGTGATCGGCAGTGTCCTGCAGCATGTTTTTGTGTCCCAGGAGCCTGGCCAGAGTATTTGGAGTCCTGTGGACTCTCAGGAAATATATTTTGAATGGATGGACAAGCAAGAGGGTCAGATAGCACCCTGGATTTCCCCAAATCCAGTTTATGGATGTCTAGAGAGGCAGCCTTCTCGTGGATAATCCTTTCTCCTTGTCAGGTGCAAACTTTTTAAAAGGTTCCATTGATCAAGAGGGTTTACTCCCATGCACCAAAAAATCACAGCAAATAAACCAGTCTGTGAAGGCCACAGTGTGTTTAACATCCTGTAGAATTGTGCAGTACACATTCTACGGCACTGTGCGTGGCAGCCCGGGTAGTTCACATTGTCTCTCACCGACTGTAATCCAGTAAGTTCCTCTTGAGAGAGCAGAAGGATGTGTAAGTCCTTTTCCTTGATTTTCCCAGCAACACAGGGAGAAAAAGGAGAGCTGCAGTCCAGCCTGCCTTCCAGTCCCCTGGAATAGCTCAGGGCTGTGGCACATCGTGGGCTCAAAAAGGACCTGGAAAAAATGAGTGGCTTTAACCATCTGTTGTGTCCGTGCTGCTGACATCCTCCCGACCCTTTCTGTCCTGCAGTGGTACATGAACGGGGTGAACTACTTCACCGACCTGTGGAACGTGATGGACACGCTGGGGCTCTTTTACTTCATAGCGGGAATTGTGTTTCGGTAAGTGGCGCTCATCGCTTTCCTCAGCTTCCGGCATTTTGGACACAAAAGCGAAGAAAACCCTTTGGACATTTGAAGCCATGGGGAGTCTGCTGCTTTGTTTCCCATTAGAGATTGTTAGGAACCGACTTCATAGAGGGACAGTTCGCTGGCATCCCGCTGTGTCCCTGGCCTTCCCTCCCCGGTGTCTGTCACGAAGAGGGGTTCTTTATGATTTTCCTCTGTGTTCTTAGAGGTTTTTGGGAGACAATGATGAGGATGTTGTATGTCTTATAGAATCGGGTTGGTGCGGGCCATACAACCCACTAAGATGCTCTTCCTTTTGACTTGAATGCTGATTATGGGCCCTGCCCTTCTGGTGACCACCGTATTTCCTGAATTTTAGAGCCTGAGTACAGCGTTAGACAAGCAAATCGAAAATCACCATGACAGGCAAAATGCAAGGTGCAGCCCAGGTGGCAGAGAGGTCAGCATACGCCCACGCTTTGACTTACAGTGCCCGTGCCCGTAGTGGAGCTTTATTATTTTTTTTCCAGTGTTGGGAACTAAACCCAGGGACTCACTGTCTTAGTTACTTTCTTGTTGCTGGACAAAATATCCAGCACCCAAAGGTAAAGGAGGAAAGGTTTCTTTAGCTCACGGTTTGTAGAGGTTTCAGTCCATAATCAGCTGGCTCCAAGGCAGGCTGGCTTGGCAGAGAAACAGTTCATGGTGGCAAGAGGGTAGCAAAGCAAGCAAGGGCCTTCACAGCGTCTCTCTGCCCTCTATATTCTGTTGAGGCTACCAGGATTAGGGTAGTGCCAAACCAATCGGTTGACGGAGTCAGCAACCGCACACCCTTAATCCCAGCACCCTCAATCCCAGCACCGCACCATGCATGAATCAGTCACACACTCTAGATCCAGTCACCTCTGCAAAGGCCTCATCCATGCTGCATGAGGCTTTGGCGGGCCATCTAGACACAAGCCATAGCACCCACACATGGTAGACAAGCGTTATACCGCTGAGCCACGTCCCCCACAGTTACACATGGCTTTGAGATAGGATGAGCAGCAACATGTGAGTAATCACATAGCGGGGCTTTGCAGCTAACTACACATATGAAGGACAAGTGCTCTCCCTCCAAGTTGAAGGGAGTCAGGGCTCAGTGTCTTCCTGCAATGACCTTCCTCTCTGCTTGGACTAAGGGTCCTGGGTTTGCATCCTAGGTGCTTGGATGTAGTTGATTTCTAGATCACTCTGGAGAGCACTCACGGCTTTCAGTGGGCGCAGTAGCAGGTGGTTAGCTCAGTGTGTGATCTGGCTAGGAGGAGCAGCATTTTTTTGGGGAAGCTGCAGGGTCAGGTCCTCCAGGGCTTGGTGCTGGGTGGGGTCAGCATTACTGTCAAAGCTTGTGACGTGGGAAGTGGCTAAAGCTGTGACTGGTTCCCACAGGAGTGTGAGGACCAGGGACCGGGAAGGAGGGACCTCGGGAGCCCAGCCGCGTGCTGTGTCCTTCCTTCCTCCGGGCTCCTCCTGGAGCCCATCAAGGCAGGACGGTGGCCCATGAGCCACACATCTGGCCCCCTCTGCTTACTCAGCCTCTCAGAGCTTGGTCATTGCCCGAGTTTGGTTACTTCTGAAAACCAGACTTTGAAAAGTTTTTGGTCAGCAGCTCACAAATTCTTCTCCTCTTTCTATAGGCTCCACTCTTCCAACAAAAGTTCTTTGTATTGTGGGCGAGTCATTTTCTGCCTGGATTACATCATATTCACTCTAAGGCTGATCCACATTTTCACTGTAAGCAGAAATTTAGGACCCAAGATTATAATGTTGCAGAGGATGGTAAGAGTCAGGAACCCTGTTACGGTCATTTTCCTTGCTCTGGTTGGGGTCCCATTAGTGGCGGGGGGCGTGCTGTCTGGGGAGTGAATGTCGCATTTGTGGGAAGTCATGATCGCGAAGGTCTGCCTTCTGATCCCTGGGTTTTCATCAGGGCCCCTCCCAGGTTAAAACGTCAGGCCAGGCTGTGAGGAGCTGATGGTGTCATTCACCACGACACCCACAACCACTTGAGTCTGAACAGTGCACAGGCAGGGGAGGGACTTTTGTATCATTTGTACAAACGTGGACAGCAGAGGCCAAGCAGGTTGGCAGGGAAGTCCAGAGACAGGCAGTGAGGTAGGTGTGT
The DNA here is from genome assembly GCF_000276665.1 of Chinchilla lanigera. Lineage (NCBI taxonomy): Eukaryota > Metazoa > Chordata > Mammalia > Rodentia > Chinchillidae > Chinchilla > Chinchilla lanigera. The sequence goes on along the minus strand of NW_004955453.1, from coordinate 2,212,706 downwards.
GGTGACGACTGGTGATATACATAGATAGATAGATTAGATATAGATATAAATATAGAGATAGAGATTTAATATTACATATATCTGGAGATTGAACTCAGGGCCTCTGCACTGAGCTATACCCCCTACTCTTTGTTATTTTTTATTCAGAGCCAGGGTGTTGGTAAGTTCCTACAGGCTGGGCTCAAACTTGCAAATCTCCCACCTCAGCCTCCCAGTGTGCTGGGATTACAGGCGTGCGCTGCCATGCCCAAGACCAGCCTCGTTTTCTATCCACACCAGAAAGGAGTAACACAATGGTGATGTTGCTTCCCTGGGCCAGTTCCCAGCTGACCCCTCTCTCCACGTTTCTGTCTAGAAATCAGATGGGCGTTTGTATTACTCATCTGCAAGTTCCTCTCCAGTGCTGAGGTCGGGTCTGTGGTTTTAACTCAAAGCATAACTGAGGCATCTAGTCACCATGAAGTCATGCTGTGTATGCACAACACTGTGGAAAAAACTAAGCTGCCCATTCTTGTCTAATAAGGAGTGCTTTTATTTTCCTTTTTAATAAAGCCTACAGAAATAATTTAGAGGCTCTAAAGAATACCAGGATTATGAGGTGTAGACACGGAGGATGTGGGTCTACTTTTGTTTCTGAGCTGGTTTGGAGACTGGCTAGCAGAGAGGCATCAGCTGGGTTGAATCCTGCACGGTAGATGTCCCAGGACCCAAAGGTGATGATCTTTTCAATTAGTGAACAAACACCGGGTAATGAAGACTTTCTGGGCCGTGGGACCCGTACCTTTTCCCACGGCCAGGCCACGTAACCATACCACCTGGGCCACCGTCCTGACCCTGGTCTGATGTCCTCCCTTGGCAGCTGATCGACGTGTTCTTCTTCCTGTTCCTCTTCGCGGTGTGGATGGTGGCCTTTGGGGTGGCCAGGCAAGGGATCCTGAGACAGAACGAGCAGCGCTGGAGGTGGATCTTCCGCTCCGTCATCTACGAGCCCTACCTGGCCATGTTCGGCCAGGTGCCCAGTGATGTGGACGGTGAGCCTGACATGGGTGGGGACAGTGGCCCCGGGAGGAGGCAGTTGTCCTCAGTGGACCTCTGGCTGACCTTCAGACCACAGCCTCGGATGTGCACAGCCAAAATTGTGTCCAGCGTCAGGGTTTGGAAAGTAATCCTCAAAACCTTTCCTTCATTCCTAAGTAAGATCTCACTTTGTACGCACTATTTCAAGTTTTAAACCTTTAAAAAATACCATTTCTCATGCTTTGACAGCAACAGAAGCAGTAGAAGCAACAGGCCTCACTAGATTGGAAAAGAGGGCCACGAGTAGGACTTTCTTACACGACAGCTTAGTTCAAAAGGAGCAATTTGAAAGATTCGCGTCAGAACCTGGAATTTAAACTTCCGGCATTGACTCTCTGGCAGCTCAAGTCCTGGGGCAGCCAGAGGTGGCACAGGCGGCTTCAGCACACCCAGTTCTCAGGAGGAAAGTGTCGGGCACACCCACGCCGGGACATGCTTTGGATGAAAGCATGCACGTGCTACTGACAGTGCCCTACTTTGTCACTTGCATTTTGCCACCCTAGGTGGTCCTGAGCCAGCGCTGGCCCCAGCTGGTGGCGTTTCTCAGTTCTCTGGTGCTTTCTGTCATTCGGTCTCTGACCTCCATGCCGAAGCCTCTTTCTGGGTCTCAGAAACAGCTGTTGCTCTGTGCAGCACCGGAAAGGCGTCCTGTCTTTATTACTCCCAATCTGCGTGCGTCCTCGCTGCTGCCCACGCGTGGATGCACTCTGTTCCCAGACGGCCCGCCATGTCGGTGGCGTTCATCCCATGTGGGAGCAGCACGAGGCATCTAGTGAGCAAGTGGTAGGCAGGGCTCTGAGCCTGGTTAGCTGCCGCGTGCTGTGTGGCCGTGGGAAGTGACTCCACCTTCCTGTCGCCCTGTTCTGCTATGGCTCAGCCTCCCTGCAGGGCACGGTCAGGGCTTCGCACCTGTGCTCAGGTGGGGGCCGGAGCTTGTGTCCTCTGAGACGCTAAGGCACATCTCAGTGCACCCAGATAAAGTCTCTGCAGGTCTCCCGCCCAGACTCTGCCTTCCCCAGACCCCCGCTCTGCGCACGTCAGAGCCTGATGTCATCCTTGACGCTTTCTCCCATCCCATCCACTGGATCCAAGTCCTGGGCTGGCTTTGTCAATTTTGTCTCCTACTGCTTTTGAAATCTGACTGCTTCCTCCCATGCCTGTGGCCAGCCCTGAGCCATTCCCATTGCCTGTCTGCCCACATCTCCCTCACAGCCTCCTCACCTTCTACTCTGGCACCTTTGGATCTGCACTGCAGACAGAGTGTCCTTTGGTGTAATCAAACAGCTTCCAGTTGCTCTTAGTGTAAATTGTAAGCGTCACATATCCGGGGCCTGGACATCTTACGTTCTTGTGGAGGGGCTGATGTTTTCACCCCCACCTCCATTGCCACAGGGCCTTGGCATGTGCCGCTGCCTCTGTTAGGGTGCTCTGGGCAGCTGGTCCTCCACACTCCGTCAGGTTGGTGCCTGCTCGTCCTTCTGCTCTCAGCTCAGAGCCCCTTCCTTTTGGGGAAGCTGTTTCTGGGTGATCAGTCTCCATGCAGAAGGTCATCTGCAGATCCAAGGGGGCTGGGAGCTCCCATGAGCACAGGACGTACCCCCTTTACCCTTCCTTGGGTCTGGAGCTTAGTGTAGTCCTCAGTTCATAGCATCTGCTCAGTAAAAGGCAAAGGACCAGGTAAACCTTAGAAGTCCACCTCATTTGGGTCAAGTGCTTTGGGACAGCGTTGGAGACATCCCTCGACCATGGTCTCATGTCCCCTGGGATACTGTGGCCCTCCCGCACCAGCAGGGCCTCACTCAGCCTCTGGGCTCTGCACCCTCAGGTACCACGTACAACTTTGCTCACTGCACCTTCACGGGCAACGAGTCGAAGCCCTTGTGCGTGGAGCTGGACGAGCACAACCTGCCACGGTTCCCGGAGTGGGTGACCATCCCACTGGTGTGCATCTATATGCTCTCCACCAACATCCTTCTGGTCAACCTGCTGGTCGCCATGTTTGGGTATGTATGCAGTCACAGGCCCGGGGGTGGGAAGAGGGTGGCGTGCTGACAGAGGGCCAGCTGGAGCAGCTTGGAGCAGAGGTCACTGGGGGGCTGGTGGTCTGCAGGCACTGGGCTGGAAGGAGCTCCCATGGGGTCCCCGGATGGATGGGGACGGCAGCAGCAAATCTCCAAGGTTCCTTGTATTTCATGAGACTGGATGGTCCAGACTCTAGCGTTTAAAGGGTTTTAATGAGTTATGGCTTTAAATATTTCAGTGTAAATAGAAACACAAACAGCAGAGCCCAGAGAGTGACTTTTTGGGGCTCACAGCTAAGGAGGGGGAAGGGGACTATGTGATGACCGTAAACTATATTTATTGAGCTTGGCAGTGCTCCTTAGCATGCTTAGAAAATGATGCTTCTGGTTTCTATTTCCTCTTTCTTAGGAGGGTTATGAAGAGTCCTAGGTGGTAGTTTCCATGTTTCCTTGTTTCATACTGTTCCTTTAGGGCAGATAGTTATTTTATGTGCACAAATTCTGGCACAGACCACTTACAAAAAGTATGGAAATGTAAGAAGTTATTTAATGAAGCTTGATGTGGAAGAGGACTTATTTGTCAAAATCAGAAACTCTAAAATGCTGAATGGCAAGATAAACATTTTTGGTTTCATAAAACAGTTTTTTTGAGAGAAAAGAAACTGGAGATGAAGTGGTAAAAGCTGGGTGAGGTGGTTTATGCCCCCAGTCCCAAGAGTCTTGGAGGCTGAGACATGAGGATCACAAGTTCAAGTTTGGTCTGGGCAAGTTCGTAATTTAACAAGACCCTGCCTCAAAAAAAATTTTTTTTTAAAGGGCTGGAGATATAACTCAGCACAAGAGCCTGGGTCCAGTCTCCAGTACTGCAACACAAACACACAACACCAAACAAACAAAACAAAAAAGGAAGTGGTAGAAGGAAGTGGATTAAGGAAGATGTTTGCAATGCATGCGATGAACAGAAGCTAATAAAGAAAGAAGCCCTGAAAATGTATAAGGTAAAGACATCCCCAGAGAAAACATACGAGAGGAAATCAAACACTGCAGAAAAGAAAAATTCAGGTGTTCACTAAATAGATAAAGGAACTGAGCCTTGTAGGTAGTAAAGTACTGAGATGCTGGTTTTGAACTCATGATGAAGTTCAATGCGGTCTCCAGTGTTGGAGGTGAGGCTGGGATGCTGCATTATTCATGGAGCATGAGCTGCTGCTAACTCTTTAGAAAGTCATTTGAGAATGGCTGTTAAAAGGAAAAACATGTAATCTTTTGATCCAACCATGTCACAGCTGAGACTCTACCCCACAGATTTATGTACAAACGTGTTTATTGGATCACGGATGCCTGTCTCTGCAGTAATGATTGAATACAGTGTGTCACCTCTCGCTGTGGAGCATCACACAGATTGTAAAAAGACAAAGTTAGACCTGTATTTATGGGATGGCTGATATATTTTCATGTGAAAACAAACTGTGAGTTAATTTTATAGTGTCATCTACTTTCCTAACAGCAAAAGGTAACAACATCAAAAAATCAAGTATATATTATAGTTGTTACAATGACCACATATTGTTTTCATAATTTACAAAAAAGAATGAGGAAAAAGACTGTTGTCACACAGAGCCCCGAGACTGCAGAAGAAGGCTGTGGATGAAGGTTGCTTGCTTTGTTGTCCAGGGGCCTCGCTGTGGGTAGGACCGGGTGGGGACATGTAGCTCTGGGGACATCACATGTCAGCAGAGTTACACTGAGAGTGGCACCTGCTCTCCAGATGCCCTGCTGTCCAGACATCACCCCTTCCTCTGGTCGCAGAGATTCATCTCAAGCATCCTTGCTCTGTTTAAAGCCCTGGGAGGATTTCCTCTTCCCTCATAGGATGCAGGGTGAGTTTCTTATCCTCAGCTTTCCGCAAGGTCATCTGGGACCTGGCTCCTACGTACACCTCCACACCAGTCTTGCTACTTGCCATCCTGTGTTTTCTTCCTTACACGGCATGATCTGTTACCTAGATGTGCTCACCCATGCTGGTCCTCCTGTCCCCATTGCCAGCCTGAGCAGACAGAGAAAAGGTGACAGGTGACTATATATCTACAGGCAGGGAAGGATGGGCTGACTAGGTCTCACACTTGAAGTGAGGGTGGACAGGATACAGGCTGGTTTGGGATCTTGTTTTATAGTGGTGATGTATCCCATCAGTCTTAACACTTGGTAGTGCTGGTGAAAACCCAGTGACTTAAATCGATCTACAGAAGTTAGACATGAAGGCCAGCAGCTCCCAGTGCCATGGCCCTGGAGTCGCAGTAACTCAGGAAATCTCAGAAAGAGAACAGTTCACAAAAGCTGTTCAGGAGGATCATGTCACTTTTGTAACCCATGATCTGCATTGTGACCATGAAATGACAGAATTTGGAGCTGGGAGAGATGGGAGGTCTGACTGTTGTTTTCCAGTTATGGAGATAGAAGTCTGGACGTCACCATCGCTGTCCTCACCACATGTCTGGCATAACTCTGGACTCGTCTGTTGAGGCTCTGATCCACTGCATCCCACCCCACTGTTACCCCATTCAGGGCTTGAAGTGACAGCTTGGGGACACCTGTCCCCTGGGGGATCCTTCTAGACTGGCACTGGCTTAAATCAGAGGTCTTTTCTCTTTTAGTCCCAGGCTAGGAACTTGAGAGCAGCTAGAAGCAGCCCCACTGTGATCCTGGGATTAAATCCCAGGACACTGTTTCTGATCATTGTGAAAGTTGTTCAAGGCTTACCCTATGGGCCGTGGGCCCCAGGATGTTGCCCTAGTCTGCCACCATGTCAGAATACTCATTTAAAAGCTTAACCATATGCAATGAGCGCCTTATTAGCTGGGCTGTGAGTGTGCCATTGGGATTGAACTACAGCTTTGCCCTGCTTTCTGGATGGTATTCAACAAGGAAAGGAGATGCACATGCGTGCACGCACGTGCACACACACACACACATACCTGTGATTATTTTACATTGAAACGATCGATCACAATGCTTGTGTGGTGGGGCAGAGGCTCAAAGTAAACTTAGCTAACTTAGGATGTTGGTAAACTTAGGGTGCCGTTTCCTAAAGACAAATTCACCTGCGCAGTTCGGACAAGGACTCAACCCCCATGTGATCTAGAACAGTGCCCACGAAGAAACATTTTTCAGTCTTAGGAATAACAAGTACTTACAGAAAAGTAGAAAGAAGCAAATAATCACCCATTACAAAGGTTTAGTGCTACTTAGGGAGAGGCTGTCTAAATGGACTGAGAAGAATCAAAAGGAGCGGTCCACTGTAATGATTAGAGCTAATATTTATGGAAGCATTTTGTGCCAGGCATGCGTCCAAGTGCTTTGTGTGCCGACTCTTTGAATTGTTAATTATGTGCGTGTGGCTGCAACCATGTTATGCTTTTACCAGTAAGGAGTCAGAGATAGAGGACAGAGGAGATGACATGCAAACCTATTAATACAATATAATAAAATCAGCATGCACAGCTGTTTACAGAGGGGCTATTTACAGAGGAGGGAGTTCGTCCTTGTGACAGCAACCTGGCGACAGAGCTGGGATCAGCAGCAGCTGCCCAGTAGAGGTGACATGTCCCCAAAGGACTGTGTCCCTGGCACCCAGAGGTCCCTGCCCCTGATGTCCAGCATGCTGGTGGAGGAGGGGAAGCAGGGCAGATGAGTTGGTTGGGAGGCGTGTGAGAAGGCAGGCAAGGGCTGGGGATGGGGATCTTTCATGGCATGTTAAAGAACCTCGTCATTTCCTGAAGGGGCAGGGATATTCCACGGGCCTTCACCTGGGCGTATGGCAGTCCCAGCCGTATCACTCTGGTAGTGATGTTGAACACAAAACTGAGTTTTCATTTCAAAATCAGTGAAACATACTTGCTGCTTGTCTCTCCGTGTTGCCTGCTGCTGGTGGCTTTGTGGCTGCTGTCCCCATTCTATCTCAGTGGTTACATTTATTTCCTTTTGCTTTATCAATGACTCCTTGAATCCTACCCAGCTTCTCTTGAATCTACTCAGTCTTTCCTTCCCATCTGTCTTATCACGTTGTTTCATTTTTAAAATATTGAAACTAAAACATCACTACTATCTTCACAGCCTGCCATTCGAATGCCTCTAAAGTTTAAAAGAAAATGAAGTGTTATTCTTTTTTTCTTTGAACTAGCATGCTTTGTGCATGTTTATGGGGTACAGCATGATATTTCAGGACATGTATTCAATGAGTAATGATCAAATCAAGGTAATAAGCATTTCCATCCCATCCCTTGGGACACTTCTCATTTCTTTGTGTTAGGAAACTTAAACTCCTCTCTTCTGATTCATGTGAGACCTGTTGGTGTCCCAGAATGCGGAGGATCCAGGTAGTGGCAAACATGTTAACACATACGTGGGGTAGCTGGAGGGTATAAAAGTCTCAGTCACCCCGAGTCACAGGGCGGTACTGGTTACACAACACTGGTGCTTCCAGGAAGGAGTGACCATAGGGCAGCGTGTCAAATCTGTGGAAAGCTGCCACAAGGGGTCCACCTGATAGAAGCATAGCTGAAAACTGTGTTGTATTTCCAGTTATTTTAGAGTTCTGTTGTTTCAGCATCTACTTTTTCTTTGTGAATTTTCTTGCAGACACTGCATTCTGGTTTGATCAATCTTTCTATTTTGGGTTTTACTACCAAATGGCTTTCATTACTGAAATTTTTTATAACTTTAACATCTGTTGTACAAGTTCCCCTCATCATCTTTATTCAAAACTTTTTGGCTTTTCTTGTATATTTAATTGCATGGAGAAGCACGAAACTCATCTTGTGAATCTTCTTTCCCCTTCCGGAAAAAAAAATCTTGTGAATTTTATTGTTATGATGTTAACTTTCTAGAATTACTTAGAAGTTGGTTTCTTACTATCTAGAGAAAGTGGCTTAAATTCTATTTATTCCAATATATATGGTTCCCAGTAAAATTTTATATTTGTTTTCATATGTGTCTGGGAGATGTTTTATTAATTTATTTCCAACCACTTATGATTGTGAGATATTTTTCCTATTATGTTTTTTAATGAGTATTTTTGATACATATGATGGGTATTAAAGTTTTGCTTATTTATCTTGGACCAAAACTCCTTCCTGAATTGTTTCTCTTTTTTTTTTAAAAATTCACATCATGGAAGTTTCCTCCTACTCCTTATTTATTAAACTCTTTTCTTCTTTGCTTTCTCTTTCTTTTCTAATCAGAAAGTGATGTTGAATGTGGCCAGAAAACTTTCTAGCAACTATTGAAATCATATTTTCCTTTTGATCTAGGATTATGATGTATTATTCAAATGATGAACTATATAAATGTCCTCAGTATACAGTCACTCTTCTAGCCCATGTATTTCTGGATTTTATTTATGCCAAGGCTGTCTAAATTCTAAATGTCTGTTATCTGTTAGTGACATTACCAGTCTCAGTGAATTTTTTCTTTTTTTCTCTCTCTCTCTGTCTCTCCCTTCCTCTCTCTCCCCTCTTTCCTCCCTCTCTTTCTTCTTTTCCTCCCCCATCCCTGTCTTTTCTTTTCTCCTCTTCCTTTCCCTCCCCTCTCCTCCCCTTCTCTTCCCTCCTTTCCTCCCCACCCCCATCTCTCTCTCTGTTTCTTTCCCTGGGGACTGAACCTGGTTTTTGCACTGACTGCATCTCCAGCTTTTAAATTTTTTTTATTTGAGGCATGGTCTAGGAGGGTCTTGAACTGGGGTGCTCCTGCCTTACTCCCCGAGGGCTGGGATTACAGGCATGGGCCCCTTGTCTGGCTCAGTCTCAGTGAATTTCTGATATTCGGTGCCTCCAAGGAGACTTCTGTTCCTCCTTCTGTCCTGCTCAGGTGGCTCCAGGGGGCCACTTCAGCTGTCCCTGCACCTGTCCAGCCAGCTGAGGAGTTGCTAGGAACAGGACTCTAGGGCACAAGATTCCACTGGAGATGTAGCACTGTAGGGAAAGTTGCAGTTTCTTTGCAATGGGAAGATGCAGATAGTCTGTGATTGGTGGTGAGACTTTACAGTCAAAGGCACATTGCCGTGAATCCCCCTCAAAGTCCTCCGCCTCACTTTGAACATGCTCCTCCCATTGCTCTTGCTGCTTTCTGTAGCAGTTCTGGAACGTCTCTTTCACGAGTGTCTTTAGTTGTGCTGTCAGGGCTGCCTCAGTGTCCTGAATCAAGCCAGAATGGTGACCTTTCATGCTCATTTTACTTTGGGGAAGAACCAGAAGTCACATGGTTCCAGCTGTCATGAATAAGGTGGATGAAGACACGTGTGACATTTTCATTTAGCAGAAAGTGCTGTAAACTGTAAAATGTTTGAGAGTGACTAGAATGCTGGAATAAGTGTTTTGTCACGAGGGGGAGGGTTTTGAGAGAGGATAATGGCAAAATGTCTTTTACTGTAGTAATTTTTAAAATCTGAGCATTCACCATGCTTTTGGATCATTCTTTGGATGCAGAACAGTTCTAGCTGTTGATGCCTGGTGCTCAGTAGTTTACCTATGCCCCAGGGACGTGGATCCAGGTTTTCACCACTTATCTGTGAAAAGATACTGATCCTGGGACCCACCTTTGCCCCTGAGGTGCAGAGGAAGCTGTCCTTCCAACAGGACAGTCCTTGGAGGCTCCTGGGTTGTCCTGAGGAGCACATGAAATAATGACATTCGAGGTAGAGCTCTTGGAAAGGGAGAAGGCTACAGGAGCAAAGTCCTATTCCCAGGGCCTGGCCTCTGAGGTCAAGGACCGCAGAGCTGCTCTGGGAGGGCCAGCTGGGCTCTTGGCGTTGGCTGGATGAGTCAAAGGAAACAACGCACTGTGATCTTGCACCCGTCTGGACCTCTCTGTTTTTCTAAGCCGTGGTTAGCTTGAGGACTTTACATAAACAGTGAGAGGTTGGATTTGGGCCCAGATTGCAGTTTGCCAACTCCTGTTCTAGATGATCTAGAAGATGCAAGGTGCAGCAATTAAACCAAGGCACATTCTTCCTCTGTGGGCCCCTTCTGGCCTTTGTTTTAGTCTGAGCTCTTGAGGAGCGGGGACACCATCTTCCAAGGAAGGCTCTTCCCCTGCTGTAAGCATCATAAGGACTAAGAACTTCTTCTGGATAAAACCTCTGAAAACAATATTGGATGCAATCAGGTGGATGCAGTTGCTCTTGTGTGTGGGTGCTTGAGTTTGGGCCACTGACGACTATCCATTTTAGACAGAAGATGCATAAAATCTGCATGCTTTGAGAGTTGATGGTTAGGATGGTGATAGCTGCCCTGGAACAAAGCAGCAAACAGTGGTTTCTGGCAAGTTCTTCTTGAATCTAGGGTTTTTATGCTGATCCACCACTGTAGCCACCAGAGCCAGCTGGGGACCAGACCAGGAGAACAGTGATGCTTGGTATTAGCTCCCCAGCAAGCTGACCTACATTTGGAAGAAATGTCAGGCTAAATGTTAGGTTCAATTTGCTCTTTTATAACGCAGCTTAGTTCTGTGTGCTTTTCACCTAGAAAGGTCTACCAGGAAGGCCTGATGTGAAGATCAGCCATATATAGCACATGTTCAATAAACATGAATTCCTTCCCTTTGAAGGCTCCACCCTATTTAGGAGCACTTGCTGCGAATTGTAAAATGCTTTGTGGTTATCAAAAATGCTAATTCTTGCTAATTTTCTAGTTCAAATCCTTTTGAAGTAGAGCAGAGCTGTTAAAATATTTCATGTTTTACTTTGCTGAAGTGATAGACTTTGGGCTGAATTGTTGGGCTTGAATGTTAGCTTATTGCTTCTCTAATTGGGGAACTCAGAGCATTTAGTTACCATTGCTGCCCCTCCATTTTCTCTGTTAATTGTAGATAACAATAGGACTGATAAAGTTATTTGATGAGTAAGTCAATTAATATAGGTAGACTATTTAGAATAGTACCAGACACATGATATTATCTATTTTGTAGTTTTGTTCTAATTTGTAACTGGAAAATCCTTGATATAATTGGTTTGGGGATAGAACATAAAAAAGACCTTTCTCTCATCACAGGTAATTTATAATCTTAGTGTAATTCTTGGAGAATACAGTGAAAGGAAACTAAGGAGCACCCAAGATGTTATGCTAGAAACTGCCACCATGGGTAACTGGGTGAGCTCTGGTTTACATAGTGAGTTGTGTTGTAAGGACAAAGCTGAGCCTGATTACTTTCACTTGAAATTTAATATTTTCCCAAAGTACAAAATTATTCAAAAAAGTGTTTCTTCATAGTGTATGTTTGTAATACAAACTAGCGACATTAGTTTTAGGGGAATTGGTACATGCATAAAATTTATCTTAATCCACATATTCCTTATCTGCCTTCTCTTAATCCCCTACCCCATCTTCAAGAGTCTGGCTTCTAGTGCCCATTATTTATGTATTTGTATTGTAGGTTTCTCATGTCAGAGAAACCACGTGCTATTTAACTTTTCTGTGTCTGACTTACTTTGCCAAGCATAATGGATTCAAGTTGTATCCATTTTCCTGCATATGACATGATTTCATTCTTCTTTATGGCTTAGTAGTATTCCATTGTGTATATACACCACATTTTCTCTGTCCATTCAACTGCTGATGGGCGTCGAATTATTCCCAGAGCATAACTATTGAGAATTGTGCTGTGATAAATATGAGTATGCATGTATTACTATAGTATAATGTCTTCAGTTGTTTCAGGAATATACCCAGGAGAGGTATAACTGGGTCAAATGGAATTTCTATTCTTTGTTTTTTGAGGAATTTCCATATTGGTTTCTCTACTGGTTGTACTAGTTTGCATTCTCACCAACAACGTAGGAGGGATCCTTTCCCCCACATCCTCTCCAGCAATCATTGCTTTTAAGCATAATTTTTAATGGGTACAAGGTGAAATCACATTGACTAAGCACAGCTTGTGATGTACTGGTGTTGAACCTTTGGGCTGTGCTCTTCTTTTGGGGTAGGGATGAAAGCTGCTGTCCCACTGAGAGCCATGGCTGATAGCCATGCGTATGTATCCACTTACAACTGTTTCCAGTATCTCCCTATCCTTAGGTTAAATTCCCAAACATGCAGTCACTGGGTTAGCTGGGAATGTAGCTCAGTGATGCAGCACCTGCCTGGCAAGCACAAGGTCCTGAGTTCAATTCCCAGTGCTAAAAAAAAGCTCAACCAGAAGTCACTGGATTAAAAGACTGAACATTTTAAAGGCTATTGTTAAATACTAACAAACTATTTTTCCTAATTCTTCACAATAGAACGTGTATGAGGGAGCAAATTATTCCTAAGAAAGTCAATAGTCTGGGCCTCTTTGTAACACACAGAATAACAAACAAATGAAAAAAGAGAATCCTTGAAAGATTTCAGAATACAAGTAATTTTAGAAGTCATTGAACTTTTTTGTGTGTGATTAGAAACACAGCAAAACAGAACAAGAGCCAGTCGCTTGAGGACCAGCATGACTTGCAGGGGGCCTGGTGCCACCTGGTGTGGGCATGGGCTGTCCTGTTCTGTCTGGATTTGAGCTGGTACCAGAATAGCTTGACATCAGTGTGCCTGTATTTGGCAATGAAGCGGTGGTTGCATGCATATCTCTAAGACTTGGCTTCTGCTTTCTCCTGCCAGCTACACAGTGGGGACTGTCCAGGAGAACAATGACCAGGTCTGGAAGTTCCAGAGGTACTTCCTGGTGCAGGAGTACTGCAGCCGCCTCAACATCCCGTTCCCCTTTGTGGTCTTCGCTTACTTCTACATGGTGGTGAAGAAGTTCTTCAAATGTTGCTGCAAGGAGAAAAACACAGAACCTTCTGTCTGCTGTGAGTGGTCTCCCCAGCGACACTGGGTTCAGAAGTAGCAGATGATTTGTGGGACAGATGTGAGGTCCTTATTGTAACAGGAAAGAATTACTAACAGTCGTTCACTGCATACATCTGTATGTCTCTGGAGATCAGGCATCAGGCCAGAAAGTAAACAAAGAAAATAAAGGAAGATAAAGATCTATTGGATAGACTTATTTTGGGAGAATAACTTTCACAAACATAATAATAACATAAACAGTGTGGTGAACTAGCAGAAGTAATGGGCTAGTGTCAGATTGTGACTTCAAATGTTCAATATGGCAGTGTAGTGCTATATTTTAGGGTAGTGTGCCCTAAACCATATCTTCATTTCTAACCTAGGTGGCCACCAAAAGCCAGTGAAAAGGCTCTCATTAAATGTCTAAGTAGGAGGATGAAAGTCAGAAAGGAAAATTACTGAGTCCTTAGAAATCCCAAAAGCAAGAGCCTAGCAACCTCATTTCCCATAGTCTTCTTTGGGAAGGGTTTTTTAAATGATCTTCTCTCACCCCCCCCCCCCAATTACTGTAGATCTGAAGTTAAAGACAGTGTAAGTGAAGGATGGATAGAAATTGTACATAGGGAAGTAAAGGAAAGTATGAAAAGGAAACCATGTCTTCCATGAGCAGATAAAAAGACACTATCATAGAAGCAGTTAGATTGCAGGAGGCATCCGTTCCCTCACAAATGCGTTCAGCTCTCGGCAGGCAGCCATGCAGAAGGTACATGGCCTGGGCTCCCAAGGTGTGGTCAGTTGGTGGCAACCAGCCCCGAGATGGAGCAGAGAGCATCCTGGGGAACTGTGACACAGGGGGTCGGGGACCTGGGGAGCGCCGGCTGCCACGTGTCCACTGTGCAGCAACTGGGCATTGTGGATTCAGTGCCAAACGGGACAGAAGCCACCTGTGCCCTCAACCCGGGACCATAAGCTGAGGGGTGAAGAGTGGAAACTTAAAAGCCTTATTGAGAAACGTGGGAGTCACTAATTTCAGAGCATACACAAGGTGCCGGGAGAACGGCCGGGAGGACACAAACCCTCGACTACAGCGAATCAAGGGAGACTTCCTAGAAGAAGGGACTCAGGGGATGAATTGGCTTTGACCAGACCAAGAGGCTGGGGCTAGCACGGGGGTCAGGATGTGAGCAGTGGTTAGAGGGAGCAGTGAGTGGAGAGAGGTAAAATGAAAGGAGAGAGGAGTCCCAGGACTCAGGGCTGAGGGGCGCTCATGGAAGACCTGGGCAAGTCCCATAGCCAGAGCCACACAGGCCCCCAGCCCCTGCCCCGCCCCCGTGCCCCACTGTGTCATCTCGAATATCTGAAGGAAGAGAACGTGGAGACAAGAGGCGCGTGGAGACAGTGGAAGGAACAGTGACGAGAACCGTGACGCGTGTGTCCCAGTGCCTCTTGGGTGACTGGACTTGCTTCCTCGAAATCAAAGGGGCAGAGAAGCTCCCAGGGCCTGTTTGGAAGGATCCTTAGATTGCTTGGTAAGGCTGTGCCCCTCAACTCCTGATGCTCATTCTTGTGACTTGGAGGAGAGCAGTTATCGTAGGGTGCCAGGGAAGGGGAGGATTTTGAGAGATTTCCTCCCACTGGAGTCTTTGTTAAAAGGAGAGAACATGGGAGTTGAGAGCAGCTTCGGACACGGAGAAATCTTCTGTTTTCCACATTCAGCTTTGCCAGGGTAAGCTAGTCTCTCTCCTTAGTCTGTGCCTCTTCCTGCTATTCTCAGGGGGCGCTTCTTCCAACGGCTGCTGGATGTGGTGGTGTTTTCTGGTCATGACTCATGACTACTCTGGTCATTCCTACCCCACTCCTAGTACCACAAGTATTTTGCTGAGTGAGAAAGTGAAAATACAGATCTTACTAACTTAGAAATGGTAATTGGTGGCAATTAAGAAAAAGATCAACTTGCCAAGAACCATCATTCTTTGTGAGGTTCTTTATATAGAAACGGAGGCAAGATGCCCATAAGTCAGACCTTAAATATTGGTCCCGACCTACTTCTGAGCCCTCCCTGGAACTCTAACCTCCTACCAACTGGCAATGTAAATGTGCCAACAACTCCCAGCTCCTGTCACAGTTTAAGCAATCATCATAGTCAACTCTCTTGACAGCATTATTTCAAGACATTGCGTGTCACTTTTGCGATGTCAGTAACTATCACACATATGTAATTGCCTCTCTTGAAGAAAGTGTTTTGATTTGGATAAGTTGCTGTCTTACTCACTATCATTCTCCCTTGGAAGACAAAATGAACCATTTCTAACTAAAGGAATGAAAAACATCTTTATATCAGGGATGAAGATTGGAAGTTCAGACCTGGAACTTCAGTATACTCAAAGACTGTATCCAAATATCTGAGGCATTTAATGACATTTCCCAGGATCTGTCTTGAAATCATGTTAGGGATGAGTGTCTCTAGGACCTGAGAGAGGACTGAAGGGACCAATACATGGGTGAGGAAGGCTTACTGAGTTTGCTATAAATGGGCCCAGAGAAAAAAACACGGATAAAAGTTTCAGCGAGAAAGATTTTTGACACAGTGTACAGAAAAAAGAATGCCTAACAATTAGAGCCATCTGGAAATGAAATGAATGGCCCCTAAGGTGGTGAATTGCCCATTGGTACCGAGGCCTAGTTGGGCACTGGTGACAGAGGGGCTGTATGGGATTCTACTTCACTCAGCCCAGGGTCGGTGGAATCAGGAAACTCAGTGTGGAAGAAAGACAAATCATGCTTCCAAATTTGGGATAAGGTTCAGCTGATTGGATGAAACGCACCACCTTTTCCCCAAGCGCACTTAATGGTCAAGCCTGATATGAGCATAAAATGGACACAGATCCTCCCAGTGTGGCCAGCAAATGGAAAGGAGCTTCGGCTCGAGGAAGCGGATGGCCAGTTCGGAAGTAACTGGTGTGAATCTGGACCTGCCTGTGCGGTGAGTCCCTGGGGCAGTTGTAGACACCGTGTGAACTCTGGTTCTTCCTCTTGGAGCAGTTCTTCTTCTCAGGAAGGAGCAAAGAGGGAGAGACGGGGGGAGCTCCCAGAAGGCCAGGGTCCCTCTCTGCCCATGATGGCACAGTGATGACTGGAGAGAGTCAGAGCCCGGCTTTCTGATGAGATGCCTCTCGTGCCTGGTCACTCCCTGCCCGTCCACTGCTTCTCGGAGTCTCGGTTCCAGAAGCCGCTGCACTTTCATCGCCAAGGCCTCGATCTGGTGGTTCATTTCCTAAACGTGCTCTGCATTTGCCTCCATACCATGGGGAGGTCGAGAGTTTAATTTACTTTGAAATTGCCTGTCTTTGGAGGGCAGTGCAAGCTTTTTCAAATAACTTTCAGAAGAGCAGAATCCAGATTTTCACTTATTTGGGGATATCTTCAAGTTATAAAAAGGATGCTACCCAGTAATTGCATTTTTATAAAATATATATATTTTTTGTTCTTCAAAGAGCAATCTATATTCATTATACAACATTTGAAAGATACAGAAATGTACAAATAAAGATCACGGGCACATGTAACCAACAAAGAAGAGATAAATACTGTCAGCATTCTGGCATTGTTTTCCTATTACTGTTGTGGAGATGTGCAGTAACTGGATTACTCTATGCATGCATACTCATAACTCCATTTGTCCATTTAACAGATAGTATATGATGAACATTTTCAATATCCACGAATAAACCTATTACACTATAATAGATATATCTATATTCTAAGGGTCTGGTCTACGGCTATTCTAATTTTTAACTGTGGAATCATCTAGTCAATGGTTGAACCATAATTAACAAATCCCTTGTTTTAAACATGTAGGTTGTTTTGACTCTTAATAGCATAGGATAGGATGTGTCCTTTCTGAGCCTCTCCTTCATTTTTCTTTGAGTTATTTCTAGAGGAGAACTTTCTAGATAAAGAGTGTGCACAGTTTGTGTATTGCCTGTCCCCTTCCTTGCCTGTCCCCGTTCCCAAAGCTGTAACCGTCTGCAGACTTTTGCCATCCTATGGGCAGCCTGTGTCTCCACATCCTCCCCAACACAGAGCGCAGGCATTATTTTAGAGCCTGCTAATTTTCCAGGGTGAGAAGTGAAAATGCTCTGTCTTCATTTTAGCTTGCATTCCTCAGCCTGTGACAGAGCTTGGCCAGTGTCTCTCGGTCCTTTGTCATTCTTGTTCTCTTACCAGCTGTGCTAGGGGGCTTCAGTCTCTTCTGTGTTGAGTTTTACATTCTCCTCTTGGGCTTGCACATATGTTTTAGTTTAAAGAAAAGACATTGAGAACACGTTTTTTAAAACCGTGGTTAAGAACTATTTTATAAACTGAATTACCATCATTTAAAGATAAATACATATAGCTGGGTATGGTAACACATGCCTATAATCCCAGCTACTTGGGAGGCTGAGGCAGGAGGATTACAAGTTCGAGTCTGGCCTGGGAAATTTAGCAAGACTTTGTCTCCAAAAAAGTGTAGGGGGTGGGGGTGTGGTTATAACTCAGTCCTATAGTGCCCCTGGCTTCAATCTTAAGTACCCCTCCCTGAAAAAAAACTTGCTTATATGGGATTTGTGTAAATCAAAACATTTACATATTGATTTTTTGACGCTCAATTAATTCTTTATAAATACAGGAAGATATTGCAATTCCTAAACTCTAACATGAGAATGAATACATTTAAATGGTAAGTTAAAAGTAAAAGCCACCTAAGTCTGTTCCAAGTGGGCCGCCTGCGCAAACATACGTGCTTTCTTTGCTCGTGGACTCATGAGGCGGTTTGATGTCCGCTGCGTTCGTGCCTGAAGTGGGTGAAGTGACGATCAGTTCTTTTGCTTGCCTGCCATCTGGCATGGTAAGAAACTGAACTACGACTGGAGCATGGCGCAGGCCAGCTTTATACTCTGGCCGGGCTTAGGTGGAAGAGAAAGACTAGGGGTGAGAATTTTCTTTCAGATCCACGCTCAGACTGTGTGTGTGATAAGGACAGGAACAATATCTCCAGCTTATTTTCCTCTTTTCTAAAGCTCTTGCTGCCTTTTTAGGGTGCCTGCTGGGAAGCCATTGGCAATTATCTAACTGAACGGTTCAGCATTTTTATGCCGTCAGAGTAGAACAGGAGCATGCGCACATCAAAAGTGAGAACCAAAGTCATCAGTGGGATGATTTTCTAAGTCACAAAACACAGACAAGATTTGACTTGATCCTGTTTGGAATAAAGACTGTGCTTATTGCATAGGAGGAGCTCTGATTCTTCACTGTTACCCAGAAAGCCATGAATAGCCTGTCACCCTGTGCCGTCACTGATAAGTAAGAGTAGTGAGGTCAGCCAGGGCAGAACCCAAGTTCTCTAGTTCCAAGGTCTCACAAAACGCCCAGCGGGTGTTGATTTAGGAAGCAAGAAGCAAATGAAACAATGCGAATGTCTTTCTTTTCTCATTATCCAAGGTTTCCGAAATGAGGACAATGAGACTTTGGCGTGGGAAGGTGTCATGAAGGAAAATTACCTTGTCAAGATCAACACGAAATCCAACGACCACTCAGAAGAGTATGTCAGTTGCTTATTCCTGCTTTGCAAATCCCCCTTCCTAGATGGAAGCTGGCAGCATGTAGACGCTTATTTGTGCACGTTCTGTAAAGAGCATTTGCAAGAGGCAGCAGCAGTGCCAGTAGACATCACCCAGGCCACTGAGGATGACACACAGGGTTTGCCAACCTTCCAAGAAGGAAAAGCCACCCTTGCTATCCTGATTGTCCCTCAGAGTCCTGGGGAGAAAGAGGTAGTTAGAGCCAGCAGCGAAAGACCACAGAATCAGGTAACAAGAGCCAGCACTGGAGAGATGGCTTCCAGGAAGCTCCACAGGTCACGCGCAGATGGCTTTATCTTGAGGGGCCGCACACCTGTTTATCTCTTTGATGCCAAACTACAGAGATCAGAAGATGGAAGCACTTTGACTGGTCTGTCATAAGCTCTCCCTGTAATCTTGAGCATCATTTTTGAATCACATGGAGCTGTTCTAAATGCCCATGTGATTCATAAACATGGTCACTGAGCATCTTATGGAAGTGGCTGTTTCAGCTAAGTCTCCCGGTGGTCTACAAGCAATGGATTATAAAGTTTATGAAAGCTTGCCTGTCCCATTGTGGAGCTTAGCAGTCTTCACAGACAGCTGTTAGTCTTCCTGGGGATTCAAAATACACCTCAAATTGTGCTCTAGCAAAGGGTGAGTAAGTATAAGCCCAAGGAATCCCTTTGTTAGGTTCCGCATGCTACTGAAAGTGATGCCAGATGCTTTCTCTTGGAGCAGTGATGTGGATGCCTTGTGTTCTGGACTCAAGCTGTTGGGAGGGAGAGGGACCTTACAAGTGGTCTTTCCCCACCTGTCAGAGGCAGCATGTATCTGCTATCCTTCTCACTGGGCAAGAAGGGCATTCTGCTTTGTTTGTGTATTACCAAAAAAACTGAAAAGGTGAATGCAGCTTGCCCTTGATTGATGGGCCCTTGAAAGCTGGCCCTTTCACTGAAAATGAAAATGACCTGTATTCTGCCCCTTAGAAGACTAGAATGTGGCCAAGGAGCCCTATCTCAGCCTCTCTCTCTCTTTCTCTCTCTCTCTCTCTCATTTCTTTGCAGAATGAGGCATCGGTTTAGACAACTGGATACCAAGGTATGGCTCTATTTATAGTTTGGGAACTTAAAAAATATCTCTAATGTTTTTGAGCTTTCAATTAGAAGGGAATAGTGACAGACAGAAAGCAAAAGAAGTTAATTGTTTAAAAAAACTGAAGGGACTCTTTCCCATATGCAGCCATATTCTCACTCATTGTGAGCTGGGGCTGGAGCAGAATGGCTGCCTATGCTTGCAGCCACTTGGAAGCGCCACACCCATTTTCTTTAAATCATCTCTGGCTCTGTGTAACCAGGGCTCCCATCTTTGTCTCTCTGCTGTGAAGGCGGGCGAAGATGTTTGCAATTACAGGGAATCACCAGAGAGCTCAGAAGAGCTGTGTGCAAACCTGCGAGCCACTAGATGAACCTTTGATGCCAGTCTGATTTGGTAGCTACTTAATTTAGAGAGTGTTTCACACGCACAGCACACCTGTAGCCAGAAATGATGATCGGGTTCAGCAGAGATTACAATTGATTTGTACAAACCAGCTGCCTCCCAGGCTCTGAAGAGCAGGTGATATTTGCTGTTTTATCACCGTATTCTGAGAATGGCATCCTGCCTGGAGACGTTCACATACTGTGTGTTGTGCTGTTTGACGGCTAGACAGGATCCCGTGGATGCTCCTGTATTGGAAGACACAGGGAGACAGGGGCCGTTCTGTGCAGGAACCCAAGTGCCTCTGTATGGAGCTGGATTTTATGTCCATGCAAGAGGAGGCTCTGGAGAGATTCAGAACCCCGGAGAGGCATATCGGGGTTCTCTGGGAAGAGAGCCCTCCGAGTGGTCAGAGTGGCAGATTGAAGGGGCTTAAGCAATCTGGGTAAAGGGGACGTTAAGCCTAGGGAGGTGGTGGGGTGTTGCACTAATAAGGAAAACACCCTGCTTTAGTGTGTTTTGCTGTTTTGTCTTTACTTCTGGTTTATTTGGCGGGAGCTGATGGAAAGCCAACTTAGGGATTAGGCTAAAGCTCCCTCAAACCACGCCTTGGTCCTGTCCCCACGGGAGACAGGCAGAGAATGACAGAGGAGGGCACCACGGTGGGTGCAGGGAGAAAGGAACATGGCAGGAGCCAGAGCCTCCTGAGAAATTCACTGGGCCTGGCGTTAGGAAAATTGGGCAAGCGGACAACCTGGACGAGCTAACCAGATTCCCAGGGGCTATGTGGTTTGTGGACCTAGATCTTTCAGCACTAGCATCTGGGGTAGCCAGCACTGTTAGCAGGGATGGCAGACCTGGGTGCTGGGGTCGTGAAGGTGGCCTAGGGAGTCACCAAGAACTGAGATAGTACTTGAAGGCTGTTCCCACGTCCCTACAAGCCAGCGGTCTCCAGAGAGCTGGAGAAACCCCCACAGGCTGCCCTGTTTGCAGGGCCGGGGAGCTCAGCCCCATCTAGGTTCCCCCAGTGCCACGTACACCACACATTGTGTGGGTTTTGGCAGAATCGGGGCAGATGGCAGGGGAACCTCAGCTGCACAGCATGGTGCCCGCTGTGTCACCCAAGCTGTCCCCTGCTTCTCTTCCCTCGTGTGCTCCCCTGGCCCTCCCTCTTTGTATCCTCGCCTGTGACTTCTTACCGCCCCTCTGAGCAATAAAACATTATCTCCTTTACACTCACAGAATTTCAGCCACGATCTTTGGATCTTTTGTTTCTTGAGCAAGCTTTGGGGATTTTGTTTCTTTTACATTAACAGCATTTTTACAAAAAGCCTATCGAGCTATCAGTGCCGTAGCCAGTGTACTTATATATTACTGAAGGTGTATAATTTGATGTTTTGATCCGCACATAAATTGCAAAATTATTATCACTATCCAGCCTAGCTAATCAGCATATCTGTCACCTTTACATAATTGCTATTTGTGTGACGTGTGTGTGGAGAGACTTAAAGACCTGTACTCAGTCTGGGGATTTAGCTCAGTGGTAGAGTGATTGCCTAATGGAAAGGCCTGAGTACAATCCTCAGCAACAAGAAGAGACCTACTCATCAGCAAAATTCAGGCGTACAGAGTAGTGTTGGCATTGCAGCCCCCGTATTATACAGTAGCTCTCAAAACTTACTCATCTCCCATAAGAGACTTTGTGCCTATGGACCATCTTCCCACTTCACCATCCTCTGACCCCTTCTTTTTAAAAAGGCTGAATAGTTTCCCGTGATATATATATTCGTTTTATCCATAGATCTGTTGATTGACACCTCGGGTGTTTCTGTATTTTGGCTGTTCTTGTGAATAACGCCAGGTTGACTGCACAAGTGCCGGTGTCTCTTCCTGATCCTGACTTCAGTTCTTTGGATCCATACCTAGGTGTGCTGGTAGCTGGATTATACAGTACTTCTCTTTTCAGGCTTCGAGGAACTTACGTCCTGTTTTCCATAACAGCTATGCCAAATTACATTCCCATTACATCTGTAGGTTGGCTTTGCTCATCTTTGAATGTTTGGTAGAATTCATGCATGAAACCACCTACATAGACTAGCTATTGCTAGAAGGATTTTTTAAAATACCGATTCTTTCTCTGTTTGCTGTGGGTTTGTGCAGGCTGTGTATTTCTTCTTGATTCAGTCTTGGGGGGTTGCATATATTTTGTGATAAGTTTGGGCTCCAGCGAAGTTGGTGTTGATGCTATGCCTGTCATGGGGTACTTATTGCACCTGGCGGGTGACTTAATGTATGGCTGTCTGACCTGTGACTAGAGAGCCCCTCGTGTGGGAAACTCGTTTATCCTGGAAGATGACCTTGTAGTTCTTGTTTAACCATGGCTCTTCTGCTAATCCTGTGTTCTTCTTGGCATGCAGAAAAAGCTCAGCCTGGGGTAGCCGCTGCTCCTTCAAATTGAAGGTGAAAATCCAATACACAACCATCTTAGGAAATAAGTTTTTTTCCTTAGCCTTGCTAAGTTTGTCAATTTTATCTTTTTACAAAACCAACTCTTAGCTTTGTTGACTTTTATTGTTTATCTATTCCTTCATTTATTCTACTCTTTTAGTTTTATGTTCTACTTTAGACTGTTTATTAAAGCCATTTTACTATTAATAAAATCCTCTGTGTGGGATAAAGACTGTCTCCATCTCATTATACCAGAAAAACAAAGTTGTTCATAACTGACCTTAAGTCTGTAAGTAGGGATCTTGTGTCTTATTTATTTAGGCAGTCACTAGGTCATTAGGCCCTGTGTTTTTAAGTTAAAGGAAGAGGTTGTTACTGGAAATAAGCCCAATTTAAACACAGATTTTTGCCTTGGCTGAGTGGTGGAAAGCAACCTCACAGAAATTACATTATATCTGTGAGCTTTTATCAAGTGTGCAATATGGTGTGTGATTTAAGATGAGTTTATGCATCTTGTGTAACAAATTCTTGAAACATGCATATGTAAGGATAATTTCATTGTACCTTGTACTTAAATTATGTTTTAGGGTTTGTACTATTTGTGTGTGTGTATTTGTGGGGCAAGATTGTTCATTTGCAAAAAAGTTGGTTTACTGACATTATATATTGTTTTATCAGTATTATAATTTTACAAGACAAATTTTTATTAATATCCCATAGCTTTGTTATTGTGCCTTTACAAATAACATTGTTATTTTTATGTACTACTCTATGTGTCATTGCAACCTGGCATTTCTATGGGGAAAGCACTAGTGATTTACATTTAAGTTAAGCTGATATTAATTGGTTTACTAATTTGCTTACTAATTGCTAATGATATGATTTGAGACATTAAGTAATAATCAGAGCTTGAAATATCACATGCCACTCTGTCCTAACCCAGATGTGCCATGTTTGCTATTTAATACACGTCTTCTCCTTGGAAAACCAATAGAGCAATCTTTTAAAAATTGGA
Source organism: Chinchilla lanigera (assembly GCF_000276665.1). Classification (NCBI taxonomy): domain Eukaryota; kingdom Metazoa; phylum Chordata; class Mammalia; order Rodentia; family Chinchillidae; genus Chinchilla; species Chinchilla lanigera. Next base: position 2,189,257 of record NW_004955453.1, on the reverse strand, counting down.
CATTGGAAATTGTGGTCTTAAAACCAGTTCCGTTCTTTTTTTCTTTCCAAGCTTAATGATCTGAAGTGTCTCCTGAAGGAGATTGCTGCTAAAATCAAATAAAATGACATGAACTGTCATGAAAAGAAAATCTAATTATAGCAAGGTAAGTGGTTCTGATGTCTTTTTTTTTTTTTTTTGCTCTAAAAATTCACACGCTTTAAGTCTGCCTACCTTCCTTCTTTTCCTGCTTTCTTTCTCTCTTTGCTTTCTGAACTCAGGCCCTTCCCCTGATCTATACCTTTAGCCATTTTTTATTTTTGGTTTAGAGACAGGGTCTCTCTAAATCACTAAGTTCCCCAGGCTGGACTTGAATTTATGATACTTTGGCCTTAAGGCTGTTTTGAAATTATGATAATTTTCTTACTCATGTTATTTTCAGGTTTGAAAATAGTGCATTGTGCCCCAAAAAATTTAAATAATTCATGGATGTAGAGGTGATCATGGGGAAGCTCCTCTTCCCGCTTCCTTCCCCACTGCCTGCCAGAGGGTGTGAGTAGCCTTTCGGGCCTGAATAAAGCATTTGCAACCGACACAACCATTATGCCATAAATGGAAACAAGGTCATGCTGTTCTAAGGCTCGGTATTTCTTTATCCTGAACACTCCATCATGGGATTCTTTATTGATCAGTGTGTAAAATGCATGCCTTAGTCTCATTTTCTTATGTTTATTGCTATGAGACAAACACCTATATGATGATCACCTTTTTACAAACCAAAACTGCTTCAGTGACACATTTGAAAGCTTCAGCAATAGCTCACTTGCACAGTGAAAATGTAATTCAGTTAACTGGCAGAGTTGAGCTCAGGGCTTTGCTCCAGGATCTGACCATTGGCTTTAATTTGCTTCCCCTTTACTTGTCTGAAACCTGACACCAAATGTGGAAGATGCTGCTAGCGATTTGAGGAGTTAGGAACAAACAGCAACAAGCATTCTGGTCGACTAGACATTGCTGGGAAAGTACGTTGCAAAGGATGCAAACACAGGGAGAATGTCTTCCTCCCACCCTTTCTTCCTCCTCCCTCCCTTCCCTCTTTCCATTCTTACCCAGTGCAGCTGAGAACCCAGAGCCTGCTGGCCCCTGGGCTGATCACTGCTTGAGCATTAAGCACGTGAATGTCAGGCTCTTCCTTCATGGAGTGATTGTGCTACAGGGAAATCACTGTGCTTCAGTTCCTTTCACTCTGCGGTCACTCAGCTCCCTTCCTGGAGGGGTGACAGTCACAGATCGTATCTAAAAGTCCTCTGCTACGGAGGGTTTTGTCAGAGCAAGACTGATGCACATCTGATACAAACTGAAAGCCAAGCACAGCTTCCTGACGTGCTCAAGCAGAGAAGCCCAGCATATTCAGGGAGGACCTATTCCAGCGGTGACACAGTGGTGCTTAATGAAGACAACAGCAAACTTTATAATAAGTTATAATTTGGATTTTGAAACACTCGTCATTTTGCCTAGCTTATGAGACAAAAGCTAGGAAAAATAACCAGGAACAGATAAAATAATTAAAAATAATTTTAAAAACCTAAAGGTGATGAAAGAGTTGTAATAATTAGAAAAGATTAAATTCAGACATGCACCTCTACCTCTCGAGCCCTCCGATCTTCTCATCTCTTGTTCTTTTTCAAATATGTTGACTTCAGTAAAATGGGCAAATGGGCTGATTTCCTTCCTACACATCTCCCTTTGCTTAACCTTTGACCTTCATTAATATATTGAGAGTTAATTAATTGGTGAACAAAAATGGCTGGAGAGAAGGACATTACCTCTCTTCCAGTGCGTGTGGTGTATATGTGTACATGCCTCTGTTCAAAAACACAATAACAAAAGGACCACCTAAGAAAACTCTCATCCCATGCCTTCTTAAGCAGTGACATCTTTAGAAAAAAGAATTTGGCAAGTTCAATTTTTGTGCATGTTTTACTTCCAGATACAAGATCTTTTTCATATATTCTTTGTTTCTCCTATCTTTAAGAAGTTCCTGAACATTCAACTTTGTAATCAACTGGCAACATGCTGCTTAAACACTCTTCCAGGAGCTCCTGACGCTTCTTTCTTTAGAGAAGTGAGGGCAATCATCTTTCCTTAGGGGCAGGTCCAGTGTAGGGGACCTGGTGCATGTGGAAGGAGGGAGGGAGCTGGCCCCGGGGACAGGTCTTGTCCAACTCTTCCAACTCCATCCCTGAGGCTGCTTTTGATCCCATTGCTTGGGATGAGACAAACAGACCATTGTGTTATTTCTTTCTCTCTCCCACACCGAGGGTGAAAAGAAGTGAGAATCCAGGGTGAGCTGAGCCACTTGTTTTCTCTTCGTGCTTGAGGAGGACCACTGTGCCTGACGTCCTTGTAGGTTTTCCTCCCTGTACAACAATCCCTCAGTTCTTAAATTAGCTGTACTTAGAGTCTCAACGTGAAAGAATCGGAACGTGTCCCTGTAGGAGTCATCATGCAACTGCACTTTGATAGATTATTCCACTTTTTACCTTTATTAACGACTCATTTTTATTTCTGCAAAAGCCACAGAGCAAATAAAGTGCTGAGAGGCCTTCTGAGTCTGCACCTCAGTTGAATGAACTCAGCCTGGGTCACTGAACTTCTCTCACATGATTCACACTGGCAAACTGGCCAGAACACGCATCTTTCCAAGAAAAGCATTCTCAGAGCCTCTTCTGTACCAAAAGAAAATCTGTTGATGTTTGGAGGTATACTTGGAACTATTCCCAGTATACTTTCAGTTTAGTTTGAAGCAAACCACGCCCTGCCTAAGGATGCAAGTGTGAAATCTCTTCCTAACAGTGTTCTGTCCTTTCTTCTGCAGGTGATGTCAGCTGTCTGAATCAAAACGTTTAAGCAAGGCTGAAGAACAATTTTGCTATCGACCACTGAAGGAGAATTTTTCAGCTTCCTGGGTGCACTGTGGATGGCTTTTGGTTTCCCTCAGTGCGCCCACATCTGAGAACAAAGTGTGTGACTGATTTCACACTTGCAAGGGTTAGAAAGGAAGAGCATTCCCACCACTTGCTTCCGTGGAGGAGGCACCTGTGACCATCTGTGGCTGGTGCTCCGTTCTGGTGTTGGAGTGTTTAAGTCTTTCTCTCATCCTCCTTCTCCCTTAGTTATCTTATTTTAACATGTGCATCAACAGAGCATTTTATTTTTACAAAAAAGACCCTAGTCTTGCTTTTACTCTGGCATTATTTTGCTCATTCCTAGTTGATTCTCTATTTTTTCCTTTTGTGTTATATGGCTATAATACATTGATATATGTGAAAAAAACTTCCAAATCAGGTCAGATTTTAGAACATGCTAGGGCGCAGGGAACCTGCTCTTTTGGAGAGGCCATTTCCTTTCTCATCTTGCTTCTCACCTATAGAGGGAGAGTCTTGGGCAGTGACTTCCCCTGTGGGTCTCCCCAGGAGGGCTATGGAAGGGACCACCCTGCTCCAACAATGTGGAAGTCACCAAGACAGAACCTTGAGAGGCACCTGATGGTTTTTTTTTTCTTATTATTTTTCCCATTAAAAAGAACACATAGATATTGTAGACAATTAGGCTTCACAGAGATGTAGAAAGGACAGAAACAGCCCTCCCTTCCTGAAGCAGTTGCTCCACACATCTCTGGGTATTTTCCAACTCTAGATTTTCTAGTTTTATTTCCCTTGAACATTTTTACATAGTATCATCGTCCTGCACACACATTTTTTTGTAAGACTTTTCATTTAATATTTTATGAAAGATGTTTTGTTTATATACATGGTATTCTTAAACTGTATACTAACAATTTCATCATATTCAGCCTCTCATAATTTCCATAATGTTGGTCATTGGAAGGCTGTTTCCATTTGGCCCTTGGGATGAGTATCTTTGTGCATGAGCTTTTTTCTGCATTTGGGTAAAGTTCCCAAGTCTAGATTCTAAGGACTCTCCATTGGTCATCAAACCACTTATAAGGCTTTTTCATAAATGTATAGCAAATAGGGATTGTTAAGTTGAACATAAGATATGAGAGACACGAAGCTACAAATATTAAAATGAAATACTGTATCTAATCCTTAACTTAAGAAGAAACATATATACTTATTTGAATATTGTGTTGATATGGAATTGGAGAGCTGTCTTACCGAGCACTCCACCCCAGCCTTTGGAAGTGGTGTTATCTGAGCTCGGAGAGACAAGCGTGGTGTGCCCACAGCATTTTAACTAGTTTCCCAGCTCTGAGTAGACTGTAAACAGTGGATGAAGAAAGGAGTTTTAGAAGGAAGCTATTAAATGAATATCTCGTTAGAAAAACTACAAAAGCACTACCAAAAATTCTATTTTCATTTTTTCTTGGGCAGTAGTTGAAAGGCCCATTCAGATGCTTCATGACATTTGCAGGGAGTGAACACAAATAAAAGATTATTTTTTTACTTAACCCCAATAATGGCTTAAAAGGGACGCTTACTCAATGCGACCCGTCAGTTCATAGTTTCAGATGCTGAATGATGGGACAAAATTTACATGACAAAGAAATGGTCCACGAATGGAGAGCTCAAGATTTTCTGTTTGTGAGAGAAAATGTCACTTCCATTTTACCATGGCAACTAAGATACCTGCTATTTCTGAATCCACCAGGAAGAAGGTCATGTCTGCTCCACACAGATTAGAAAAAAAAATATGGCAGGAAAAAAAAATATATGCTGGTCCCTAAGACTGTACCAAGAGAGGAACAGTCTCAACCTCTCCCCTCAGTTCAAGTGGGAAATATGAATGGAATCAATGAATTATATTTAAAACTGTCCCTAGAAGACAATAGTCACATAATCTATTTACTGATCTTCCTTTTATGAATTTGCTTGTGTATTCCTGTTTCCACTGATGGTGTTTCTATCAGCTTGATAGATAGGCCTATGTGTACCCCAGGATCAGTGGCAGAAGAGGTTCTCCTGTTGACCCGAGAGTCTTGAACATTTCTTCAGAATTCACTTGTATGAGGTAGGGAACTTGTCAGAGTTTCTGCTCCTGCTTCTCTGTCAGATGTTTCTGCATGGTTACTCCCTGGGATTTCTGTTACGCTAAATCACGACTTCCAGTGTAGCTCATGGAAATGGCTCGTGTACTGACTGTTCCTCTAATCAAGGTGCTACATCTGTTTGTGTGTGTTGAGTGTGGCCTGTGTCCCTCTGCACAACCACTGAGAGTCTGGAGGAGGCTTGGTTTAAATGAGCGAGTTAATGAATTAAATAATAGAGGAATTGTCCTGTGTTGTTTTTGTCATTCTATGGAGAGTGAAAAAAATTCTTTCATGGAGTCAGAGTCATTTCTAAAGAGATTCTATTCCCAGAGTTACGCGAGCTGACATCTTTGAGCAGAGAGCTGGAACATTCTGATTGGATGCAAGCAGAAGGTCCCTGTGCTCTGGCTCTTGTCAGTAGAGACAGATGTCTTGGGCCAGCTTGGATGCCCACTGTGTGGAGTGATTTCCTTGCTGTAGGCACCAGCCCACGTGTGTGCCCCGGTCCTTCTCCGCCAAACCTCATGGACTTCAGGAGGAACGGAGGAACAAAGAATGTCTTTCCCCACCTGCTGCTGCTGGGTCCATGGGGGAGACTCCCTGGGTGGTTGTCATGGAAACAGCTGCTACCACAGCCTCTGTCTCAAAAACAAAGGGCTCAGAAGTCAGACCCTGGAGAAGAGATGGGGCAAGGCCCTGGAGACAAACTTCCCAGTCCCCTCTGTGATCCCCCAGCCAGGCACAAGCAGAGGGGCCTCTCTTGTCCTGAGGATGGAACTCTGTAGAAAAATAAACCCCTGGTGGTCTATCCATTTGTTTCTGACCTGAGCAGACACTTCAGAACCACATCTGGTGTGGGATCCAGTCAGGGCTCGGGAGCTGTGCGCCCATACTGACACAACACCAATTGTTTTACAATCAAATTTTCCCCTACAGAAGTCTTATTTGACAAGAAATTCCTTGTATTTCCCCATCTATATGATATGTTGCCATTAAACATTTCCCATGAGCTCATATATGTCAGGAATCTGCATCCTCTGTCTTCCACCATTTTACAATCTATTTGAGGGGCCAGGTGAACTGAAGAAGCAGGATTGAAACCCCAAGGCAGAGGCCAAGTGTGGGGGCTGATAAGGACTCAGAGATGTGCAGGAGATGCTGAGATGGGGTTGGAGGAGCTCTCGGGATGCTCATCCCTGCTTGTGCAATGAACGGGAAGAAATTGGTTCCCCCAAATTCTCTCTAGGAGATCAGGAATTGGGCAGAAATTTCCCCAAGAAACAATTAGGGGCAGACAGCAAGACACAAGCTGCTAAAAATGGCCACTGCTGTGCGCCAGGCAAGGGCAGCACATCTAGAGGCTGCGGGAAACTCTCAGGATTCAGAGAAGAAAGCGCAGCAAAATGAGGTGCAGGTGAGGAACCATTAAGGGTGCAAATCTTCAGAAAAGGAATATGCCAACCTAGGCTGAGGGTGTAGCGCAGTGGTAGAGTGCTTGCCTAGCATGCATGAGGCCCTGGGTTCCATCCTTAGCACTGAAAAATTTTGTAAGAAGGTAAAGAAATAAAGATGTCACATCAGCAGATCACACAGAATCTTCTGTGGTCTCACGTCATGCGGCATGCAGGTGTGCTTCTTCTTGTGATCTTTCTCCCTGTGTTTCCTGCCTCTGCTGAGTGTCTGATAGGAGGCAGTAGAGTGCAGTAGCCTAGGACAACAGGACACATTTGCTTCCTTTTGAGCTGACTCTGACTTTAAGAAGAAAAGGTTGCACAAACTCAGCATGCCCTGATTTGCTCATCTGTGAAAGGATTCTACTTCATCAGAGGGCTGAGAGGGTTTAGTGAGGAAACTCAAGAAGCTCTGAGGTTCTGGCACTTGGTCACTGTCAGGTGGATGTTTACTCCCCTTACTATCACCATTCTGTACTGTACTCTGTCCAAAGTCACTTCTGCCTTTCTTCTTGGCAAACTCTTATTTTACTTTCAGAGCCCAGCTTGAGAATCATCTCCTCCAGACTGCCTGTGTTGGTCAGCCAACACTCACACAGCAGCCCCTGGCATCTCTGCCTGATGAGATCTCCCCTTCAAGGCTTGTGTAGGTCATCTGGTGGTAGACAAGGACTTCTCCTGGCCACAGGCTTGGTCAGACACCATGTATGCTCTGTGTAAGTGGAGTGAACAGTCATGCTAACTGGAAAGCTGTGGTCATCCCTCCCCAAAATGGACTCTTTAGGCATCTCCTGCCCTGGTGGACTGCAGAGCTCCCAGAGGAAAGAGGCACCATCCTCCTGAGCTTTGTAGTCTGTGCCTAGACTATTGCACAAGCTGGGGGAGTGCTGTGTGCTTGAGACGCACTGCTCTGCACCATTCTCCAGTGGGCCCTGTGACAGTCATGTCCATGGCCCTTCCCTCTTCTTGCCTGGTTCAACTACTGCTCACCCTTGGGTGGCGCCACCCTGTCCTGACCTTGCACTCCAAGGCAGAGGCCACCAGTCTTTCCCCATGTGAGGATGGAACTTGATTTGTGAACTTGACAGCAGTCCTGGAGGCTGCCTGGGAGGGATTTTGGTCATGGGTGAGGGTCTTGCAACCAGGGTCTCCAGAGAAACAGAAAAAAGAAGGTGTACAAGGGGCAATCGAAATATATGGAGAATATTTACATTAACAATGTGAAAGACACATGGCCATATATCCACCTCAGAATCCTCTCCCTCACTTCAAACACACTTATTCCACCATTCATGCCACTTCCCGCAGCAGTTCAAGAAGTCCTCTTTCATGAATGTGTTTATGAGTCATGATAAAAAAATATGGCCAATGCAGCTCTAGTAGAAAATGCCCCCTCCAGCTAGTACACTTCAGTTTGTTGGTTGCCCACCTACTGTGTTTCATATCTGGTGGTTCCTGTCTCTTAGAAACAGCTGGTCACTGTGATACATAGCTGGCCACTATGATGCACATTGTATAAACCAATCCCCAATTGACAAGCCATTCTGTCTCGTACTTCCTGCTTGTTTGTCCAATAGAAGCCCTAGACCACCAGAGATCAGGGTGATATTCTGATATTCTGTGAATGAGTGCTATCAGTATACATCATTATAAATAAATCTGCCTCCAAATCTTGGGTGTCATTTTGGTGTTTTTGCTTGCCATTGCATCTGCTGTGATGGTTTGGAAGACTAACCATGCTGACCTCTTTGGTCACCACTCATGGCCCTCACAGGTGGAGCAAGGACCTCTCCAGTTCCTGAAAGGAAAGCGCACCCTGGAGATTTCTCAAGTCCCCTTGGAGGTCTGGAGGAGGATTCCTGGCTCCCCCCTTGAGTGGCTCACCTTAGATCCCAAAGGGAGGAGGATGTAATCTGTTTGTCTGTCTACCTGCCTGCCTGATTCTAGTAGGACCCCTGGCAGCACGTCAGTTAGTCAGTCTATCAGCTCTGCTCAGTTTGAGCAGAAGAAGAGCTTGATCAATTCTTGTTAGTTAAGGCCACCCTCGTGGGAAAGGGAGCTGGAATGTTTAACCTCTGAGGCCTGCTGAAGGACTGTGTGAGTGAAGCAGAGAGTATAAGCCATAGGCTGCTCCATCTGTGCATCAAGACTGGGAAGCACTGGTCATGGTGGCTGCTGGTCTGTGGCAACTGACAAGTGGCATAACAGAGGCCTCACACCCTCCTTAGCTAAGTCTTGCCTAAGTCCCTGTGAGGGGTGCCAGGCACCCACCCTTTGCCTGTTGCACTATCATTCAAGGGTACACAACATACACTGTAGGGAGATAGAATGGGAACTAATTAGTTAAAACCCACAGTCCCTGACTGCAGAAAAATGGGCTTTTACAGAGTTAAAAATGAAACCAAACTGTTTCCTGCATCTCAAAGACAAAAAAAGGAAAAAGAGACCCATTCTTCCTGAGAATTCTGCCTTGGCACCCTTGTTGGCCACCACAGCTACTGCCTACATGTATAGCTTCACTCCTCACTCCCAACTTATCTACTTCCAGCCAGTTGAACTGCTTTCAGCTAACCATTGCTTACATTCCGCCATAAAGGCCTTGCCTCCAGAGCCTTCTGCTTATGCATCTATCCTGGTCAGATGGTGTCATCTAATGCTCACCTAAGATGACTGTCAGCAATTCCTTCTGAGTTCCACATTTTGATTGAGAATAAAATTAGGCTGTCAGCCCTGACAAAGGAGTTTTGCCTTGAACTCATAGCACAGGACAGGTAGCAGGCCTGAACAGGTAGCACAGACAAAGCTCTGTCAAATTGGGCCTCTGAGAGCTCATGGTCATTGCAGAAGCCCAGGGTAAACCTGTGACTTTCCTGGGAGAAAATGGAACAGAATTCTCTGCCTTCAAATTTGCCTGGGAAGACATCTCCTTTGCACCAACCCAGTCAGCCTCCCTCTTGTTTCCAGAAAAGCTTTCTGTGGTTTCCAACTCACACACCCTTTTTGACCACCCTTTTTTAGATTTAAAGATGCTTTCCTCTGCTTACTTGAGATAAAGGGCCAGTTCACTTGGACTCAATTGCCATAAGGGGTAAAAATCTCTCCCACCTTGGCTTCTCACCTGTATCCTTCATGACAAGAAAGCCATCCTAGTCATCCAAATGAACCCACAAGTCCATCTGAGAGGCTCTCAGATTCAGCCCAAGCCAGAAAATCTTTATCCTGTTCTGCCTAAGGACCCCGAGTCCAACCTGCTTCCTCCTCACATTCATCAACCTGAAGCTGCTCAGTCAGCCACGATGCCACCACTGCCAGTCTGTCTCCTGCACCATAGCTTCCTGCTAATACTAGAGAACAGCACTATATTTTAGATGGGACCCAAGCCTGGTTAAAATCAAAAGTCTCTGCCACTGTGGTTGATCCAGATGCTTAGCTGAACACAGTCTTCCTGAGTGTTTCCAAATGGGGCTGTAATTCAACACAGGGCCATGAAGCTTTAACTCAGTACCACACTGCTCTCCTGAAAGACCTCAAAGAAGGAGGTAAGAAGCCAATAAACACATCTAAACTACTGAAGTTACCCACTAATACCCCCACTGAAAAGAAATTCTGACAAAGCAGATCTTATAAGATTGATGGACATTTTATCAAACACGAATTCCTGTACATGCTTGAGTGTCCAATATCTCTCCTGGGATGTGGTCAACCTCCCTCAAGCTTGGGTCCACTGTCCCAGACTTGATATCGACTCTGACTATACTCCAGAAGGAAGAATAGTGCCTACATCAGCCTGAAATGCCTGATAATTTTAACCCTGAAATTTTGAGAGACTTGTTTCCAAAAGTATGGACAAAGAACTTATGCCTGGGGCTTGCTACTAATCATGCCTCTTTGGTGATTGAGCTCTGTCCCAAGGCAACCCCCACCTGCACCAGACAGCATACCTTTCCTGCCTGTAAAGCCAGTTCAAGATCTCTGAGTTGTCAATACTGCTACAATTGCCCTCCATATACATTGCCTCAGTCTTCTGTCACCCACAGCCTGTTGGCACACCTGCCTGGACCTAAAAAAATGCCATCTTCTGCCTTTGATTGGCTCCTATCAGCCAGCTCCTCCTCACCTTTAAGTGGAAAGACCTAGTTCTGGACTACCTGGACTCAACCTCCCAGAAGTTCAAAAACTTGTTTTCCCTTCACTGCATTTCTGATTGATGGCACCCAAGCTGCATGCTAGAAAGACACAAAAGCTCTGCTACAATATCTGGCAGAAAATGGTTCCATGCTCTAACAACCACTGTCCTTCTGGTCAAGAAAGCTGACAAACTCACCTTAGGCCAAGACCTAACTGCCCAGGTGCCACATGCTGAACTGGGATAAACTGTTCTTTAAAAATGGACCCCCTGACAGATGCTGAGTACACCCTGTTTACAGTTGGAAGTAGCTCTCTTAGGAATAAAGTCCAACAGGCTAGATATACTGTGGTCACTTTGGGTAAAACTATTTTGGCCAAAATATCCCTGCAAGGATAATGTGCATGGTAAACTGTTTCCTGTTGCTGTTTGGAAACCTGCTGCCAGGGATGCAAAATAATCCAGCCCAGAGGCCTAAGTCCCCTCTGAGGATCTCACTGACTTAACCCTGGTGTTCTCAGAAGACCAGAGCCAGACCTGCCACACCATTTGTCCTGCAAGCTCAGGCTGCTGCACTGCACCTATAGCCTTGCAGCCAGCTCAGGCTTTAGCATCTGTGTCACCAGCCCTGACCTCCCATTCCTTATCTGTACTGAGAAGACAATGAGTTTGCAGGGTTCTGCTGTAAAAAACTATCCCTAGATACAGCCTACCCTTGATGATTGGCAGCAACAATGGATGTGCATTTGTAGCAGTAACTCAAAAACTAGAAACTACAAGCATACAGGCCACAAAAGTTAAAGCTGGCTCTAACTCTAGAAAAGTTAAAAACATAAACGGCTTGTAACAGTTAAAAGACTAGCTATATCTGTAGACATTTCTGCACATACACACAACCCAAGTACATGTTAACCACCTCTACAAGTTTCAGAAATCCAGCCTTAGATCCACTGAAAAATTTACCTGGAGAGCTCCTCCAAGTCTCATTCTGAAGAGGCAATGCATGCACTACTGAAGCCTGAGGACACTGTTCACAGGATTGCTCTGCTTACCCAAGTTCTTGCTTCCCTGACCCACTGCTAGAACTCCCTCACTACCTGTCAGAGTAATGCTACAGAACAAACAGGCCTAAATCATGTCTCTTCCTAAAAAACAACTTAAGAAAAAACTCTGTAATAAGACAATCTTGGAGACTTTGGTTAGAGCCCATTCTAGGATCACTAACAACCCTAATGTTATTGCTTCTAGTTGGGCCTTGTTTCAGAAGATCATATGCAATAAGTCCAGTGAAGATTTGCTGGGGAAACTAAAAGAGGGGAGAAATGTAGCAGAAAATGCTCCCCGCCAGCCAGTATATTTGAGTTTCTTAACTGCCCAGGTAATAGTCCCTGTTCCAGTTTCAGTGGCTTTTGTCTCTTAGAAACAGCTGGTCACTGTGATGTACATTGTATAAATCAATCCCCAATTGACAAGCCAGCCTGCCTCTGCACTTCCTGCTTGCTTAGCTCAGATAAGCTCTAGACCACCAGAGATCAAGGCCTGATATTCTGGGAATGATCCTGAGCAGTGCCCAGCCACATAAATAAATTTGCCTCCAAATCTGGGATGTTGTTTTGGTGTTTCTGCTTTGTGACGTCTAATGGAAAGGCAGGCCACTGGATCTGTCACTGTGTGACTTCTGGCTCTTCCCCAAAGTCAAAATGACCACGAAAGGTTCATGTTTTGAATTGATTCAGGACGTTGAGGTTACTATGACAGCACAACTGAAGAGCTGCAGGTCCCAATTGAGTTGCCTCACAAAATTAAGCATGACAGATCTGTGCCTCTACTGATTGGGCACTCTTTGAGGACAAAGACCTGACCTTTTGCATCCATTCATGAACTCAGGCATTCATACACTTAACTTTTGTGCTGTCCTGTGTTTATATATAAACCTAGCCTGTTGGCATGGATGTAACCATCCTCAGGGAAAGACAAGTCCAAGACATCTTCATCAGGAGTCAGAGCTGCAGGAGGCAAGGGTAGGGGCTCCCAGGCTGGCTCCTGGGAAAGGACAGGAGAGTGTCCCAGGACTCAGCTAAGGGAAATGTAGGGCTTATCAGGAGAAGAGGTTGAGGCAGAGGGCATACACATGGGCTGGTGGTTGAGAGCCCACTTCAGACCTACTGCCTTGGGCTCAGTCCTGACTTGAGGATAAACTTAAACCCACTCCTGGCTCTAGCCAGTGCTCACACCTGTCCACACTGCAGCTTGGGCCACTTGTTTTGTATTCTTGGTTCCAGGCAAATGTCTCATGGTATGGTTATCTCATCTGAACACATCAGGGATGATTTTCCCTGGACTACGCAAACAAGTTGCCAGCATTTGGGAGCTGTCCCCACATCAATAAAGAGCCTGGGGCTGGGGGTCCCTACTGGGGACAGGGGATTGTGTGTGTTGAAGCCATCTTCCTGCCTTTACCCCAAATGCATCCTTCACATTGTAGGTGCTTCATTTTCATTGAAAAATAAGCAACACAGCCCCAGGGTTCCAAGTCAGGAGTTTAGCAACACTTCTTCTTTCTTAAATTATGAGATGAGTGAATAATAGCATTTGCAATAATTTTGTGTAAATCACAGCGAAATTCTGTGTACGCATTTGACTTTATTGCCCTCAATTAAGTGTAAAAGACCAAACCAGTTCTCCCAAGTGCCCTCTCCCCATTGTCTGTGGGAACCCGATCTCTTGCCTGAAATAGCTAGGGGCTTCTGTCCCTATTCACTGATGCCCCTCCCTACACCAGGCTTTCTTCACTTTACCCCTCCAGCCTGATTGTTCCCTGCTTCATTTCAGCACTGGCGAATGCCTATTATGCTCACTGTTTTCTTCTTCTTCTTTTTCTGAGATGAGGGAAGAATAAAAACAGAAACTGCCCTCTGGGCTGGCGCCGAGAGCATGTTCCTTCCGTTTCACCTATCACGTCCTCTGGATGAGTCTCCCACAGAGGCAAAACCCTGCACACGGCGCACCCCACCCCCAGCCTTCTCTGCTTTGCCTGGAGTCGGAGAGGCTGAGCAGCAGCCCTCCCACAATGCGCGGACTCCCCAGCCTCGCTGCCAGCTTCTCTCAGATGCACTAGCCATGTGTGGAAGCTTTGTCTGAGCTGTGTGCCCTCAGGAACTGGGACTGACAGGGCTCCAGATTTCCTGCACCAGGACGATCAAGGGTGTGGGCACCATTGCCCGCTGTGGGTTTATGCACAGCCAGCTCCCTAGCTTCCCGCCTAGGCACTAGCACCCAGCAGCAGCCTCTGCTTTCCACAGAGTCCTCGTCCTTCTACCCCCAGTCCCTCCAAAGCCCAGCAGTGCCCAGGGCTCTGACCCCTTCTGTCCTTGGAGCTTTGGGAAGCTGCAAAACTCATTCTAAGTGAGGGCCATTTCCAGGTCAGAAAACAATCTTCCTTCCACTCCTGAGAGCACTCTGGCTTCCAGCTCTGGAACCTTGGATTTAGGTCCCTTTTAAAATGAATTTTCTTTCTCTTCTGCTCCTTCTATAATTAAGTGGCACAGTTGCTCATCCCATTAAAAGATGGGAGCTTTCTCTCTGAGACCTGAAATGCATTTGACTTAAACAGCAGCGCTCTTCCACTCAGAAAGATGAGTTCAATTTCTTTGGCACCCACTGCTTGCCTCTGTCTTGCACGAGCCCAGATTAATCTTGTAGCATTTCACGGCTTCAGAAAACTCCATATCCCCACTGATGAGGCGGATCACGGAGAGGGCCTGGGTTTTAGCTTCCTTGTTAGAAAGATGAGAGGCTGAACTCAGTAATTGTTCAGGCTGTCCCCTCTTTGCACTGCTGGCATCTTGTCACTCTCTGAATAAAGGCAAAGGGAACACGCTGCTGGTGTCTTTGAAGTTATTTCTGTAAATAGGCTGGGGAGGAAAGGACAGATGTGGAACGGTGGGTGTTGGGAGTTTCCCTCCTCTGCCCTCTCCCCCAGCTTGCGTGGCTCAGCAGGCCGCCTTCGGTGTGGGTCTGACCCTGGTGGTGGGAAAATGAGGGAGCAGGTGGGAAGGGGGAGGAGGCCTGGATCTCAGAGAGGATGTAGGGAGTGCAGTGGAGGGGGAGAGCGACTTTGGGCTCTGAGCGTGTGTGCGTGTGCATGTGCGTGCGTGTGTGTGTATGTGCATGTGTGTGAACTCTGCAGTACTCTTCTATGCTCCTGGCTCTCCTCTCATCGAGGCCGTTGCAGACCCCCATCATCCTCAAATCCTTGGTTTCCCTTGTTCCCCAGTCTCCTCCCAAACTCGGCAAACAGCCTTGCTTCCTGCTGTCCATAAATAGAACTTTGGCCCAACTGTGGGTCCCCTACTCCGGGGTGACACACTTCCTCCTGCTCCAGGGTGGCTGCTTGTCCTAGTCCATCTGCCCAGGACCTCCCTCCTCCCCTCTTTGCCTCATTCATTCTGCCTCACCCTTCAGCTTTTGTCTCAAGACTCACTTTTGCAGGAAAGCCTCTCTGGACGCCTTCTTTTAAATTTGCTGTGACATGCTTTCCCAGCACCTCTCCTAACCCCCAGAAGTGATATTGACTTTTCATTTGAAGTTCTTCACTGCTGTTGTCATTTTGCACGTATTTATGAGCTATCTTGGTTCCTATTTACCTTCCCCAGTAAAGTATAAGCTGCCTGAAGTCAGCAACCATGCATGTCAAGGATTTCCCACTACTACATTTCCAACATGCAGCTTATCTGTCAGGCAGATAATGGCTACAGACTTTAGTCAATAAGAGAAAATCAGGCAATTTGGAGGCAATGATTATCCATTGGTTTACTACGCTTTTGCATATTTTTGAGCCCAGACATAGACTGCCTTTGTATCTATCTGTCTAGTCCAGGAGTTTTGTACAATGAAGAACCTTGGATAATAGAAATAGTATTTCCTTGCAGAACAATGACAAACACATTGGCTTTCCTATATAAAGATAATGTTTACCTTGGGAAAAAGTGAAAGCATACTTAATAAATGAGCTGGGCTCATTAAGATCAGCGTTCTTCTGCTGTAATACAATAGTCTGCTTGTGCAGGTAAAATATGATTCTTTTCATGTTGCTCCGTGGGAGGTGAGGCTCAGGGAACATAGGCAAAGAATGCAGAGACCTGGCTTCTGTGTGAGTTACAGACTGTCTTTCATCTCCAACCCGGGGGTCTCATGCTTTGCAGTGTGTGTGCCAGTTGCATCTGGAGAAAATCTCAGGCCTCACACTGTTCTCAACATTAATTAGAATGATTATATTTTATTCATTCTGTATAATTTGTCCATTTCAGCATTAAAAGGCACAAAAATAAAACATATGAAAGTCCAGAGTCCAAGTCCCTATTTTTCCTTATACACAGGCAACTTGCATTTCTGGGGTGCAAGTTATAGTTCCTGGGTTATACTTCAAAGTATAACCTCTATGTTATACTTTGAAGAAGCAAGACTTTTTTTCACCATGTCCTCTTTTTTCCTCCCAATTTCATTTTCCTATCCTACTTCTTTAACCTATGCTCTAATCTCTTTCAAATGATTATACTAGTTTTCCCAATGGTCATACTAGTGTTAGCAGAATTTTATATAAAAAAGAAATATGTTCAAGGTTCAGAAAAGTATCATAGGAAAAGCCTTGCATTGGAGGTTACAGGACACACCTTTTACACACGTTCATATTTAAGTATATGAAACTGCACAGGTCCGGAAACTCCAGTTGTTTATCTGAACTCATTCATTGAATTTTTGCAATAAATGACATCATAGCTACCTCCAATGGACACACAGTCTAAGGGAGGGAGAAAAATGCAGGTTTCCTGGCCCAGGGAGAAAGCATGATAGTAGAGGATGTCCCGAGAGCCACAGCAGGGCCCCTGAGGTGACAGAAGAGGAGGGTGGGGTCAGAGGGGGTTGCTGTGAACCACTGGAAACCTGAGCTAAGTCAGGCTGGGCAGAGCAACTCAGCATAGAGAGGTAGCTAGGGAGTTTTAGTCAACAGAAGGGGAAATCCCTTCTAATATCTGTTGAATTTTGCCCTACATTTCCCTCCTTACTAAGACCTGCTTCTGCCCTCAGGTTCCTGGGTGCTGTTCTGTGGGGTGACTCTTCAGCACCCCAGGACAAGGGCAAGCTCCTAGTGGAAGGTAGTGAGATGTGGGACACCCACCTGCACCTTGAGCCCTGTGAGTGGGGCACTGTCTCTCTGTTTGCTAAAAGGGGACAACAGGGTAGTCGAGAGGGTCTGGGGCTCAGCATGGCACTGGACACGTGGAAGCCAACTGTGTGGCTGCATACCAGTGAAGGGGATACTTAGGGATTTATTCGTGTACTTTGTTTTTACCTCACTGAGAAAATAACCTTGTCTTTGGTTGGCCCAGGTCTTCCATCTGCCTGAGGTGGGTGGAGGGAGTGGGGATGAGAAATATCTCATAGGAAGGCCAGTGTGAATCTCAGCTTCTAATGCTGAAAGTAGGCAAGAGGTTAGCTTTGCAATGTAGGCTGTTGTCTTGGGTGTCACTACACGTTTTTAATTCTCCTGTCTTGAGTGTTGTCTCTATCATATTCCTCACCCCTGAAACAAAATACATATAACTGAGAGTGGGGAGAAGTTTATTTTGGTTCACATTTTCAGTTCTCTGTCAACTGGCTCAAATGCAGAAATGGTATGCTGGAAGGGCCTGGGTGGAGGACAGCTGCTCACATCATGGCGACCAGGAAGCAGAGAGAGAAGGGAGGAGCCAGGGAGGTGGATGCATCCTTCCAGGTCATGGTCCTCCAGTGAACAGCCTCATAACAAGTTAGCTAGAAGGTCGCTGTAATTCAATTCCTTTCCAAAAAGCTCCACTTGAGTGCATGAGGCTTTAGGGGGATGTTATCAGTCTAAACCATAGCAAGTCTTTTCCTGCAAACACTTCATCATAATCTTTAGAAAAAAGATAGGGGCAATTCAGGGATTCTGAGGAGGTGAAGAGAGAGAGTCATCATTATTTTTACCTCAGTGAGTCCAATCGAGAGAGCTGAATGGCCTCTTGGCCAGATGCCTGCAGAAAGACAAAACTTTCTTGGGATCAAAACAGTTCCTTCTCATCATATTTTTTCAAACAAGTGCAAGTTGGAAAAATGATGGATCTGAAAATATCTATGTCTTACAAGATTAAAAAGTGAATGTTTCTTATTAATTTCAGAGAGCTACAAAGGAATCTCGAGAATTTAGAGGCACCATTAAGCCTTTTAAAGGAATCTTAGGAGTGCATTCAGTAGTTAAGTGTGGAGAAGGACATTCTTTAGTTTACCTTTCAATGTAGTACCTATGTGAGACTTTGAGCCTGACCAAACCTTATGGTTGTTTGATTCTGGAGGAAGTCTAGCAAAAGTGTTAGTGTAAAAGGAAATGATAGCAGGACTTTAGTCTCTGTGGAAAGCTGGTGGGGACAATGCTAGATGCTTTGCTGAGATATGCCTGGAGGAATGATTACATGATGGCTAACTAATCTGTGATAATTAAGTTGTATTATCCTCCCTAATCCTGTTAATTATTCCTCCTATTTTCCCTGTTGTTGCTTTTGTTTGTATCCAAATAAAAGGTTAAGGAGGATGGTAATCAAGGCTTCAGTCCAAGAGGCTGCTGCCCCCTGATCCCATAATTTTGTCTCCTGTCTTGTTCTACTTTTCATCCGCAACACCTCATTCTCGGGACCTGTCACCCTATACAGAAACTGACTTTACACCGACAGTTAAGCCCACAAACATGTACACTAATTTAAATTTTTAGAGTGAAAGGATTTTTAGTTACTTAATTACCCTCTTGTACTTCCCACAGGTTAACATAGCATTAGACTTCATCAGTGGAAATATATGAAGTCTACAAACTATCCTCAAGCAGAAGTTGCTCAGTTCTTTTAGTTTTTGCTCAGAAATAGTGCTCATTTGCTGGTGAGGAATGGAAGCAGACAGAGAATTTGCTTCAGGTTTGAGCATCTGGAGTTGAGTAGTGAGGAAGTCAGTAAGGCATTGCTCCACATTCTTTCCTTCCCTTTGCAGAAGAGCAATACATGGCATCACTGTGTGTTTAAGAGAGAAAGTCTAGTCTTTGTTAGATATTTGAAGCATTTGCTCCTAGCTCTTGGAAAAGTTAAATGTGATATTCTCTTCCTTTTTCAAAATAATGTTTGACATTTTTCAGAAAGTGAAAAACCACCAAAAGACTTACAGTAAAAAGTGTTACACTTGGCCCTAACTCTAACCACTTAAAGGTCTTTTGGGGAAAACATTATCTATTTGTTTTGTTTTGTTTTGTTTTAGTTCCAGATTTCTAAATAATAAACTTCTCCTGCAATTTGTTGACTCTTTGGTTCTTGTGCCTTCTTACAGGGAAGGTGGAGACTCAGCTCTTTTTTGCTGTGGCTCCACCCCTACCTCTGTGCAATACAATTTCCCTTAATTTTCATTCCCTAAGAGAGTCATACCATAGGTTTTATTCTTCTTCAGTGTTTGTATTGTTCTTGCTCATGTGAGATCATGACTATATAAATTTTGTTTGCAGCAACATCACATTTCCTTTTATGGTTGTGATCTGAGAGAAATACGTGATTCCCTGCCTTTTAGGGAGGAGTTGCTTTTCTACTACTTGGAAATTAGTTGGGGTCATGTGACCAGATGTAGCTGGTGACCTGCAGGCCGCAGCACTGGCTAAAATGTGAAACCCTCTGGAGTTCCCTTTTCACCTGATTCTGCTAACTATGCAGTGTAAGGATGTGACTGTGAGTAATGTCACATGATGGTATGATACAAAGCTCCAGATCTTCATTCTCCTGCACACATTAGTTCAACAACATATGGACCAGTTTCCTGTGTGAGAATGTCTGAGCCAGTTTAGGGAGTTCCTGTGCCCTAGTGAGAGTGAAACCAGCTGTGTGAAATCAGTAGAAAAATTAGGGAAACCTTCCCACTATACATTCCCTTCCCCTATCACAGCATAGAACACATTAGAAAAGCATTAATTCTGAGCTTCCCTCTGGGCACATGAAGAGTTGCACTGTACACCTAGTGTTCTAGCTTTTGGTGGGGGACTACCTGAGGGGCTGTTTTCTGTCTCACTCAACTCAGGGTGCCGATGGTGCCTGGCTTATTCTAGATGCCTGGAGAACTTCTGAGAATAAGAAAGAGCTGGGCAGCATGCCCAGAAGACCTGGGTATAGCAGATTCCAGAGAGAGTATGAGTGCATGAAGACAGAAACCAGCAATTCACGCATATGCATACACACACCTGCACACACACACAGAGAAGACATTCACAGGAAAGAGTTGAGAGTCCCTCAAATTCTCAAGTAGGCTAAAATATTTGAGCACAGTACTTTCAGTAATTAATGAAGATATCTAGACCAAAGACTGATAAACAGACGACCTGGACAATACTATAGGCTGAATGAATCTAACAAACATATACAGAACATTCCATAGGATAGCAGGAGAATGTACATTCTTCTTAAGCACAGATGGAATATTCTCCAAGAGAGATCACATATTAGGTCATGAGACAAGTGTTAATAGATTTAAGAAGATTGAAATTAAACCAAGTATCTTTTTTTTTTTTTTGGTATTAGCGGTCAAACTCATGACCTCAGTCTTGCCCGGCAAGTGCTTATGCCTCTGAGCTACATGCCCAGCCCCTAAACCAAGGATTTTTTCAACCACAACAGAATGACCAGAAATCAACAACAGGAGAAACACCGGAAAATCCACAAAAAATATGGAAATCAAACATGCTCATCAATGCCCACTGGGTCAAAGAAGAAATCAAAAGAAAAATTAGGAAATATTGATACTAATGAAAATTAAAACCCAGCATACCAAAACTTATGTCATGTAGTAAACACAGTACTAAGCAGAAAGTTTATAGGCATACATGCCTACCTTGAAAAAGAAGGAAAATCCCAAGGTTAAAAAAATAACTCTGAATTTATACCTCAAGCAATTAGAAAAAACAAAAATAAATCAAGCCCCAAATAAGCATAAGGAAGAAACTAATAAAGACAAGAGTACAATTCAACAATACAGAAAATACGCAATAGAAAAAATAGTCAAACTAAAAGCTGGACTTTGAAAAGATCAACAAAATTGTCAAACCTTTAGCTAGACTAATCAAAAAGACTCAAATAAATTGGATCAGAATAGCTAACTTTCTAGAAATGTACACACCATAAAGATTAAGGCATGGAGAAAGAGAACATCCAAACATATATAACTAGTGATTTGGTCACATTTCTGTCATTATGATAAAATGCCTGAGCTGGTCAACTTAAATGGCAAAAAGGTTTATTCCAACTCACAGTTGCAGTCCATGGTCACTTAGCCCAGTTGCTTTGGGCCTGTGGCAGCCCAGTTCATCTTAGTGGTAGGAGCATTGGCAGGGGAGGCCTACTTGCCTTGTGGCATCTGAGAAGCAAAGAGAGAGAAGAAGTCATCTCTGAGGACCTCACCACCTCCCTGTAGGGCCACTTCCTCAGTGTTCCACCCCCCAGTAGTGCCACCGAGTGTGCAGCACATGACCTTTCAGGGGACCTTTAGGATCCAAACCTTAACAACTAATAAGGAGCTTGGACAGTAACAAAAACCTCCCACCAAAGATGCGCTCAAGACCAGATGGCCTCACTGGTCAATTCTACAGGTCATTTAAAGAATTAATGTCAGTTTTTCTCAAACTCTTTCAAATAATTAAATAGGCAGGAAACTTCACAAATTAATTTTGTGAGGCCAGAATTGTCCAGAAAAAGATGCCACAAGAAGAGAGCTTCAGGTTAATGTCCCTGATCAATGTAGCCACACAAACCCTCAAAAAAATACTAGGTGAATGAATTCAGCAGCACATCCACGGGATCACACGTCATAACTAAGTAGAATTTGTCCATGAGAGGCAAGGATGGATGCTGGAACATAAGGAATAAATCAGTGTGAAAAAGTAAATCAATGGAACAAAGAGAAAATAACACGACCATTTTAGTAGATGAAGAAAGAGCATTTGATGAAATTTAATACCTTATTATGATAAAAACACTCAACCAGCTAGGAATATATGGAAATTATCTTAAAATAATAAAGGCTGTATATGAAAATGCTATATCTAGATGATGAAAAATTGAAAGCTCTTCTTCTAAGGGTAAGCACAGGGCCATGGCATCTGCTTTCATCATTTCCACTCATCATTTCCACTGTTACCTGACATCCTACCCGGCGTGATAGGCAAGAAACAAACACAACCAAATAGAAGAGAAAAAAGTTGTTGTCCTGCTCACAGATAACTGTGTATGTAGAAATGCTTCAAGACTCTACAACAACAAACTGTCCGTATTGCATGAAATAAAATCAATATACAAAAATCATCTCTGTTTCTATAAACTTACAAAATGCAATCTGAAAAATAAATTAAGAACTCGGTTTCATTTACACTACTGTCAAGAAAAATAAAACTTGAGAATAAACCTAAGTAGTTGAAAGACATATCCACTGACACTTACAAAACATTGTGGAATGAAAATAAAGGATGAAGACATAAATGGAAAGATTCTTTATGTTCATAGATTAAAAGAATTAATGTTGCAAAAATTTTCATGCTACCCAAAGTGATCCACAGATGCAGTACAATCTCTGTCAGAATCCCAGTAATATTTTTACAAAAGTTAGAAAAACAGTTCTACAACTTATATGGAACTGCAGAAGACCATAAATAATCAAATTAATCTTGAGGAAGGGGAAACAAATCTGGGGTCTCACAGTTCTTGATCACAAAGCTACGTTTACCAAAATAGTACTTCTGGTATAAAGACAGACATACAAGACAGTGAAGCAGAATACAGAATATAGCAACGAATCCATGCAAAAAAGGCCCACTTGGTTTTGACAAGGGTGTAGGACAAGGAAAAATAGTCTCTTCAACAAATGGTGTTGGGAAAACTAGATATCCACATGCATAAGAACTACATTGGACCTTACCTTTTTTCTTAAAAAAAAAAAAAAAAAAACAACTGACAAAACAACAGTGAAGACAAAATCAGAACAACACAAAACAACAAAAGTAATACATGACCTTCAGACAAAATGATACAAATTTACAGTGGTTGCTAAATTACATACTGTTATCTTCAACAAATTTGCTCAGTCCATTAGACATAAGAATGTAAGATTGATCAAACAATCAAAGACAGTAACAAGTAAATGAACCTTACCTTTATATCACACATAGAAATAAACTCAAATTGGATTAAACATATAAAGTTAAGACCTGAAATTATAACTCCTTGAAGAAAATAGGGGACTAGCTCATGACACTCGTTTCTTTTTTTCTTTTTTTAATTTTAAAGGGGAAAAAAATTGACAAAACAACAACAATGAAGACAAAAACAAAATGACACAAAAGCAACAAAAATGATACATGACCTCTAAGCAAAATGATAGGAATTAGCAATGATTGCTACACTACATACTGTTATCTTCAATGACACCAAATGAGAAGAAATGACACGCAAAAATAGGCAAGCAAGACTAAATTAAATTATAAAATATTCTGCACAGTCAGAGAAATGATCAAGAAAATGGAAAGGCAGCCTGTAGAATACAAGGGAACATTTATCAACTGTAAATCTGATAACAGGTTGATATCTAAAATACAGAAAGAACGGTTACAACTCTGCAGAAGAAAGACTCAGATAACCTAACTTTAAAATGGGCAAAAGACTTGCACAGACATTTCTCCAAAGAAGATATACAAATGACCAACAGGCATATGAAAAGGCACTCAGTATCACTAATCATCAGGAAAATGCAAATCAGAATAAGATATCACCTCATATTTGGTGGGACAGCCACCTTCCCAAACTAGAAAATACAAAAGTGTAGGTGAGAACTTATGGAAATTGAAACCCATGAACATTGTTCGTAGGAATGGAAACTGGGGCAGCCGCTATGGAAAAAGTGTGGAGGTTTCCCAAAAGCTTAAAATCAGAATTACCTTATGGTCCAGCAATCCCACTTCTGGGAATTTAGCCGAAGAGTTGAAATCAGGTTTATGAAGAGATATTTGCATTCCATGTTCTCTGCAACACTGTTCACAGTAGCTAGGAAATCCACCAATGGATGAGTGGGGGGAAAGTGATTGCATACACTTTAGTGGAAGAGTATTCAGACATAAAAAAATCCCACCATGGGCTAGAATACAGAGGAATTTTGAGCAAATTGTGTTGTTAAATAAGTCAGTCACAGAATGACAATTACTGCCTGGTTCTACTAATCTGAGGTACCTAAAGTAATCAAACTCATAGAAGCAAGATGTGGAATGGTGGTTATAATGGACTGAGGTGAGGAAGAGGAAAAGCAGAGCTTCTGTTTAATGGGTACAGAGTTTTTGTCATGCAGATGAGAAGGTTCTAAAGATCTGCAATATACTGTTGTTGCTATAATTAACATTATTGTACTGCAGACCTACAAGCTGTTAAGAGAGTAGATCTCCCACTGGCTGTTACTTACCACATCAATAATATTAATAATATAAACAAGACGGGTGATCCATTATTATGGACCATTTGGGGACTGTGATGAGCAGAGCCTCTTTTTTAACTTATGGTGTACATGTAGCATAGCAAAACATACAAGTTTATTGTTTTCAGCTACTGAAATTTTTATTTTTTGGTACCAGGAATTGAACTCATGACCTCAGTCTTGCCAGGTAAGCGCTTATGCCGCTGAGCTACATCCCTGGCCAGCTACTGAAATTTGGGGGCTGTTTGTGACCACAGTATTATTAAGTTTTTCCTGATAATTGTTTCTTGAAAAAAAAAGTCTAATTTTCCTGAAAATAACTATGTTTCATCTTTAAAATTTGCTTTCTCTGTACTATCTGAAATTCAACTCAAAGACTCTACAAGAAATAGAAATATCTTCTTGGTATTATTTGATGGGGCTCTTAATTTGGCTTTCATTCAGGACAATGCATTTAAGCACTGCCTTCTAGCCTCCTGCATGCCTGTCTCTCTGGAAATCCCCTTTCATTGCTCTGCTGCACAATACAAACCTTCTACTTTCTGCAACTCAAGTTGGCAACAATTATTTCTTACTAGCCCAACAGGTATTCCCCTGTTAAACAGATTACATGTCCCAGCCTCCGTCACCGTAGGTTAGCTTTGTGACTTAATTTTGGCCAGTGAGAAAATAGCATTAATATTGGAAAGACTCTCTAAAGGAATGAGGCTCCACCTCTTTGTCCTTTTTTGTCAAGCTGCACAGAATAGAGTGCGATGACTGGAGCACTGGTAGTCATTTTGGACTCCATTTTGGACAAGAATGAGATCTTGAAGGAGTCTAGGTCCCTGATAATGGCGGGGCTGCCACATGAGCAGCAGCCTGCTTATCTTTGTACTTTCTTTTTTTTTCTAATGAGAGAAATAAAGTTCTGTCATATTTAAACTGGTATTGAATTTTTGGTCAAGTGAAGATGGAGTTGATTTAAACCAATCTTTCCTTTTACTTTGCTGATTTCATTGTTTTGAGACAGAGACCTCTATACAGAGAGAGGGCAAACTCCTGGACCTTTAGCCTGTTAATAGAAGCATGGTTTGTGCTTTCCTCTGAGGCTGTTAGGGACTTTACATTTGCTTTTGCTAAAACAAATAAACAAACAAAGATAATGACTCTTCACTTGAGCCTTCAGACACTCAAGAGATAATTAAAAGCAGAACAAAACTGGACCTTCACTTTTATTTATTTCTTTTATTACTGTAAAACCATGGGTCAGATACTTGCTTAGTTCTGCATATCGGTATGTGAAGCATAGAGAGAGTATCTATCCTGTCTAAAAGTTGGCAAAATAGGATTGATTAGCCTAGAATTTACATAAGCTATTTCATCCACCTTTAAGACTGAAGACACCAAGGATAGAGATTTACAGGAACCTTCGACCACTCCCGGGAGTCTCCAGTCATTGTCCTAAATCTATGGTCACCCTAGATTCCAGCAGAATCTCCACAAAATGGAGACTACCCCAAGCAGACACTATCATCTCAGGGAAACCAAATCACTCTGCTTTGCAAGCCAAATCACCCTGTCAAGCAATAAGAATTTCTTGCACAGCCATCTTGCAAGACCAGAGCTGTTACAGTGATCAGAGAGACCCTGGCTCACCTCAGGCCCACTATAAAAAGCAACTTCATTTCTTCATCCCAGTGTGTCCTAAAATGCTTCTCTGTGACAAGGCATCAAGGACCTCATCAAGCCAAAGTGAGGCCCCCACTGCCTCTCTAGTCCAACCTCCTCAAATCTTGCTGGTAACAATATGACTTAAACATCTTTTTGTTATGGTAATGTGCCTTAACAATCATCAGGAAGACACCTGGTGTGTTTTAGCCCCTCCAGTTATGCAGTAAGTAAGGGCTTCCAGGAATTTTGTTAGGATTCACTGTGTACAATAGCATGTCTGGAGCTGAGAGGTCCAGAGTGAAGAAATCTACTTCCTTTTTCTTCCTCTAAGAATTCAGAACCATGATTTTCTTTGTTTGCCTGTAACACACATTTACATTCATGAGTTTTGGAGAAATTAGGCCACTCTTTGGAGTTTCTTCTTCAGTGATGTTTTGAGCAGGTGACTCTTTGTCATGGGGCTATCCTGTGTACAGTTGGATACCTGGAAGCACCTCTGGCTTCTACCCGCAACACGATGGTCACATCCTGCGCTGTAGATGTGACTATTGGAAGTGTCTATGACATTTCCAAATGCCCTGATGGGCAAAGTTACCCTGGTTCAGAACCATGGCTTTCAGTCATTGTGTCTCCGATTTCCATGGGAGCTTGTAAAATGCAGGCATCTAGGTCTGTCTAGGTTCTTGGTGCACTGATTGTGGGAGGGGCTAGAGAATGAGTCTTTTCATATCCTCCCAGTGTAGCTCCTGCTCTGCACTGCTCTGCTCTATAGATAAACACGACCTCTCTTATAGGAATAAGCACAACAGTGACATTAACATTTCCAGAACATAGAAAGGGCATGACTCTAGGCCATCAAGGCAAATCTTGACAGCGGCAATCCGAGGTTTAGAGATCATGCTAAAGAATTGGAAAGCAGCTACAAAATCTGTGGTTTATGGATCAGATGAAGATTTGGTTCATGTTTGCTTCAAAGTTAGTGATTTTTTTCAATAATATTATTGCAGATATGACAAAAATGGAATAAAGAATCCCAAAAGAAATGATAAAGATGACCACAGTGATTCTAGCCCATACCAGGGCACTCACTCATCTTAATTCAGTATGCTCCCAATTCCTGTCGTTAAACTTTCTGTGACTAATTTAAATAAATATCCAGGGACTACATTGAAAAGGTATACAGCACTTTTCACTTACTACCACATAATTTTTAATACCTAAATGATTTTTGCTGGAACAGAAGAAAATTGGTGGAATTAATGCCGTTCACATTTCTGTAGACTGGAGAAGAAATAGCAAAGGAAATCACTGTGGCCTGCATTTCAATGGATGGCTTATGTTTAATCTTGTAGCTTTACTACACATGACAGAACTCTGCAGAGGCCTTTTTAAATCACTGCTTTTTAGCACCAATCAGTGCCTGCCCTGCATGCCTGGTGTTAACCTATAATTGTAGCCAAGAGAATCTGAGCGATGTGGAAATCTGTTCCCACACCAGCAAGCTGCAAACAAAATCAATAACCCTGTGCTGGCAACAGTATTTTATTGTTGTCTCTTTAATCTCCCCTACTCTTTTACAATTATTTTTATTACTACTGTTCATTTAACGAGGCCATGGAGTTTGCAGCCACATGGTTCCATTAGTTAAATCTGGAAGACTAATGGAATTGAGTTCAGATCAGGTCAAAAGCAATAGCATTACAAATTTCAGTGGTCACCACCTCCTAGCACACTGTCCAGGGTACCTGTTACATGATAGAAATTAGTGCCTGCTTCAAACGGAAAGACTTAGAATAAAGTTCTGAGATACCAAGTGGATTCTCTCACTCACTCATTCAACAAGTACTTCCTCGAATTCTCCTTTGAGTGTCTCAGGGACACAGAGCAGAGAATCACAGTCCCTAGTTCACAGAGCTTGTAGTCTACTCCAGAAGAAAGACAATCACAAATGAATAGTAAGGTGTCTATGCACATGTGATAAATGCAAGGAAGCGGGAAGCAGAGAGCACGTGGGGAGAGGCTAGGGGAAGGAAGTGGAGGCAGGAGGCTGGCCCAAGCGTCTCTCCGAGGAGGTGCTGTTTAGGCTGTGACTTGAATACTGGTGATCAGCTGACTCTGGGAACAATGAAAAGAACACCATTTTTATTGTCAGAGGAAACGATAAATACAAAAGCCTGCGGTGAAAGTTATTTGGAGTCTATGTTCATCAGCTTTCATTACTATAACAAAATACCTGAGATAGTCCAATTTTAAAGAGGAAAGGTTTATTTCTCTCACAGTTTTGAAGATTTCTGTTGAAGGCTGGCCTGCCTTGTGGGCTCTGGGCCTGTGTGGCACAGTATACTATGCTGGCAGGGTGTAGTGGAACAGACTGTTCACCTCACGATCAAATGAGGAGAGAGTCCAGGGAAGAGCCTGGGACCTCCAATCTCTTTTGAGGAAGTTGCAGTGACCTAAAACGCCCCACGAGGGCTACCTTTTAAAGGTTCCCACCACCTTTCAGTTGTGCAAAGCTGAGCATCAAGCCTTCAACACATGAGCCCTTTGGGGACTGCCAGCTCCAGGGACACTTGGATGACCAAGGACCCAGGAGCACTAGAATCTGGTAAGAGAGGAAGGGTGGTCTGTGAGGCGGTGGAGAGCAGTCACAAAGTGCTGGCCTGGAGCTGTAGTTGAGTGAACAATGTGCACTTAGACACTCAAGTTGTCCCGGGATTCTAAACACATCTTTGTGCCAAGGTGCTGATGAATAATTTGTAGAGAGAACACCTTTGAGTCAAGGCAGTGAGTATTCAAGGGATCTTCATGGTTCGGTGAGTAAGAGAAATCATCAGAAACATGATTTTGCTTGGCCAAAGGATGTATCACAGGGCAGTGACACTGGAAACAGGCAAAACCACGGCTGGATTTTGATGACTAAGGTTGCTTACATGTGCAGTGACAATTTAAGTTTGATACCATAGCCATTCCTGGATCACACCCTGCTATATTTAGGTCTCTTCCTGCTTGCTGGCCTGCTCCTGGGGAATGCTGTGACACCATACTGCATCTTTTAGCAAATGCGATGGTTCCCTTCCCTGTCTTTCCCTTTCTGTTCTTTTTCTTGGCAAAGTTACCTTCTCTCCTGTTGGATGACTTTGCAACCATCAAGGCTGAGATGAAAAAGACTCTTGAGTTCCCAGAGACTCATGAATTCCTGCCAATGACCCATCCCCCAATCTTTGTCAGGGTCTGTCTGAATTCCCACAGGGATTGAGGCCTCTTTGGCTGGTGCATATATTTGCTTTTTATACACAAGGTGAGCTAGAGTACTAATCCAATCAAAATATTCTCTAGATCTGTTCCCTCACACATAGCATATACTCAAAAGTATTTTTTTTTAATTCTTACTGGCAGTTCTGTTTACTGAGCCATTCATTTGCTGTGTCAGTTAACCTGCATCGTTAACCTGATTGGCCTCAGAGCCATGCATGGGATTAGTAGAGCACACTTCTGAGTGTGTCTAGCTGGGTCAGGGAAGTGTCACCTTGGATACGATATCTGATTCCTTGCCCTTTCCTGTCTGGCACTTCCTTTGCTCTGCCTCCTGGCCATCATGAAGTGAGCACCTTCTTCCACCATGCACCTCCATCATGGCATTTCTGCCTTGGAACCAGCTAGCCATGGACTGAATCCTCTGGAACCATGAGCAAAAATAAACCCTCCCTTTAAGTTGTGTGTCTCAGTTATTTGGTTCCGTGGTGAAAAGCTGACCAACACAGTTTCCAAGTCGTATGCCCAGGGCTTGTTATCAGCTCTCATTTGATATGTCATAGTGGCTAGACACATTTCTTGGTACCTGGACATTTTGAGAAACATTTTGAGAAACGTTATTCTAAATTTTAATCAATAGAGTTTGAGTAAAGCAGATGATTCCATTGTGTGTGTATGGAGCGGGGCTTATTCATCATGCTGAAGGCCTGAGCAGAAAAAGCCTGGCCAGCAGGAAGGGATTCTGCCAGCAGCTGGCCTTTGGACCAGCCAGCAGCTCTTCCCAGGCCTCCAAAGCCAATTCCTTAAACAGATCTTTCTTCTTCCCTCCATTCATCTTGTTAGTTCTCTTTTGTCACATAACTCTGACATCAATCCATTTATGTCCATCTTACAGATGGAGAGGTGGAGTTGCAGAGGTGTTGAGTACTGTGACCAAGGACACACTAGTGAGTACATAGCAGAGCCGAGATTCCAGGGCTGGGCTTTCTGAGCCACAGCACAGTCTGATGTGTTGATGTGATGAATAGTCACACAATAACCTATATGCAGCACACACCATGTTTCCCATAGAACATTTCTCTTTCTAATAATTCACAACCTACCTTGGGTTTGTATACTGCACAAGAATCATGAGTGTGTAGACACCTGCAGATCCTGGCGGTGTGCAAAGTTGTCCACCGGCAGGAACACTGGTGAACAGAATTGTGTCACAGTTTCTTACTTCACCTGTGCTTTGCTTGGAATGTTTAAAGCCCCTGTAAAATTCTCTTTTTTGAAATAATAATTTCCAAAACACATCTCAAAATTCCCATCTGATTTTCAGAAATAGTCTACTGAGAGTACTATGAGAAGGGTGGAATAAGCAAAAACTGAAAGGTAGCTGTTTTGTTGAACATGCCGTCCCCCGAAAGAATGAAATTGCAAATAGAGAAAATAAACAGCACACGTGGAGCCCTGAACCTCTTGATGTCTTTTGCTATGGGCTAAAGTCCCTCAGCAAAGTCTAAACTTCAGAAGTGACCTGAAATTGGAACTTTTCCATAGGAAAAGTCAGCAGTAAATATTGACCCCAGGATCAATTCTTTCTGTTTAAGTTGCAGACTGCACAAATCAGAGAGAGCAACTAGATCATATTTGATTAATTCAGCTGTTCTCAGAGAGAACTGTCACCCTAAAGAGACAGTCTCTGAGGCTCTGAATTAAAATTATTCTTCCTACAATGGAGGAGAGAGTGATGAAGATATTGATCATATTTGCCCTTGGAATGCACTACAGGCCTTGCTCAGGTAAGGAACCCAACAACAGGGTCTCCTGCTCTTCAGATATACCACTACCCTAGCCAGATGTCTCATCTCCTGTGACCATGTGCTTGTGTCCAGGTTTCCCTGTGTTTGACTATGACCCTTCTGCTCTACAAGAAGCCCTCAGTGCCTCCGTGGCAAAAGTGAACTCTCAGTCACTGAGTCCATATCTGTTTCGGGCGTTCAGGAGCTCATTAAAAAGAGTAAGTGGACGAAAAGGCCTCTTCTACTCTTCTTTGTACTGTTTGTCTTCAGTCCATTTGTTGGGTAGATCCCTCATTTTTATTTTTTCTAGTTTAAAAAGATAACATTAAGCCTGCTCTTTCACACCAGTGTGTTCTTTTGGACAGAGAAAGGATTTAATTATGATTCTTGTTCTGAGACTCTCCCAGTTACTTTGGATGTTGGACTCTTCTGCAGTGTCCTTCCCTCTGACCTTGGCTTCTCTTTCTCCGCATTCTGCCTCTGGACCTGAAATCCTCATGGCTCCTCCGGTGGTGTTTTATTAAGAACTGCTCATTTATTGGCAATGAGCCTCCTTTCCAATTCAGCAGCTCTGCTCTGACTACTTAGAGGAAATAAATTCCAGCTTTTGAGTCAAAGAACTCCACCCTCCTTTGTCAGTTTGGTAATATTCTATTTCCTGATAGCCTGGAGAACTAGGGAGAGAGGAACGTTTTGAGCTTCCGATGATTGAATTTGTGAAAGGCGTGGGGGAACTGTAGAATCATCCTTTAGAGGAAATGAGAAAATGAGGCAGCACTTCTCTCTCTCCTTCTTGTTCCACAAATGATTTCCCTGCCTTGTTATCACCTTAATGGGGCTCACAGGAGGCAGGAACAGAAATACCCTCAAGAATTCAGGTTAAGGTGAGAGGTGTGGGAGGTTCTGTAAAGTTACTTGGCCTGGGAATGAGAAGGGAGAAGCAGGCTGCCTGGCAATAAGAAAGGGGACCAGCTACCGGTTCTCTCTCTCTGCCCCTGTTGCTCTCTCTGCATCCTGCTCCATTTTCCTGTCTCTTTGGGGTCCTTCCTCAGCTCACACTTGGCTTATCCCCCCAGGTACTATGTACAGCATGATTCATGCTTTCCTAGCTCTGCTCTCTAAATATAACATATTTATCTTGACCTTCTTCTGCAGAAATGGGTTCTATGTCTGTTTTCTCAAATCTGAGCAAATCGATTGAATTGACTTGGTTGCTTTTTCTAATTGGTCATATTTCTATGGGTTATGCTTTAGTTGGGCACCTTTCCTGGGACGTGATCAGGAAATGGTATTGCTTAGACCTGGATGTTCTGGTAGGAACATACGGCGAGGTCAGTTTGGTTAGTTGCCCAGGCAGAGAATGAACTGTTCCTGGAAGATTACAGGATCAGAATGAATAGTACTTTTCCTTCTGTACTGCTTCCATTGTCTTTCAAATCTTTCAAATGATATTTAATGATGTCTTCTTGTAGTGTTGTGGAATTTATGCCTTTTTGCCAAGTTTTCGCACATATAGCTTAACTTTGTTTGCAATTTAGCCATTGCTCACTACAGAACAAAAATTAAATGAATAAGAGCATGAGAAAAGACCCTGAGAAAACTGATTAAGGACACCAAGGAAATCTGGCCTAGGGGCATGAGATAGTACACAGCATAGCTACCCAGGACACATTCTGGCATGTGGACCATTGTAATATAGTCACTTAAACCTGAGGCCATACCCATGCATCTAAAACTGAGCACCCTTACTGATAAAGTGAGTAATCCTTATGGGTACATAAGTAAGACATGCCTCGCTGCTTCAAGTATGCTGCTGTCCCACCTGGAGGCCTGCCAGTTTTTGCCTCTTTCCAGCCTCTTCTAATTACTCAAAATCATCTGTCAAGTGACGTTCGCCAGGCTCTGTTCTTCAGTGATTTCGTCCAGTCTAAGAGGATCAGCCTCCTTTGGTCTTTCCTCTGAGAAGTGTTTTGCGTTTTGCTTTATGTTAATCATATCTTTTATACACACCCTGTGGATGGCCCTACATACACCTAGACTCTCTTCCCCAATAGACATGGAGATCTGCTGAGAAGCAAAGCCCTTAGGAGAGAGCTGAGGGGACAGGTTACTGGCACTGAGGGCACGAACCATGCACAGAAGAATTAAGAACAATTTGGAAAACACGCTTGATCACATTAATACCCAAAAAGAAAAAAAATATCAGAATTAAAGCAATGAGGTGAAAAGGAAGAATGACAAGGCGAGAAAGACATCCCAATCACTGCTGTATAGAATTCTACAGCATTTTGGTAAAATTATCTTTAAGAACAAATTTAGAAATATTTATTGAGTGTATTTTCAAGCACATTCAGCATTAAAATTAGCAAATATTTTAAACCTTTGACTGTATAATTTTACTTCTAGAAATGCATGAGCAGGAAATAAGTGGTTTATTCATGTGTATTTTGGGGTAGAGTCCAGTAGACTTAGAGAAAAGGTCAGACACTTCTATTTTATCCCTGAGTTTACTCTTGAAGTCTGGTCATCCTTGACTTGGGGTTCACATTAGCATCAGCTAAGAACTTTAGATATTCTGGATGTCCAGGAGGGATGGATGACTAAATCCCCATCGTCAGTGTTGGTGTTTGTATTCTCAGAGGCTATCCTGGTCATTCTAATGTGAAATGAGGGTGATTAACTATGGGGTTTTACCAAAAGTCTTGAATCAAGTACCATCACACTTGATTTCAAGTTTCTACTTTTTAGATTCCAAGTTTTAAAAAGGATGAAAAAAGGGGAGGTGACATGACTACAGCAGTGATGGTCTCCTTACTGAAATCTTGATATAAAGTTTACCCAGATTGTTCACCCAGTGGACACAAGTGGACAAAGAAAAGACAGACAGGAAGCAGAGCAGGGGAACACTACCAGAGGGGAAAGGCCAGGGACCAAATACAGTACCCAAAGTCATGACTTCGTGACTGACCCAAACATACTAAAAAAACGTGCTTCACAAATCCCCCGGATGACTCTCAAGCCATTTAATTTGACAATTCAGCTTAACTGTCACATTCCACCCCTTGTCAACTTGACACCCAAAAATATTTCCTTAAAGCATACTTAATCTATAAATAGACACATGATCCTAATTCTGTCTAGCATGATATAACTGCCCTATTTAAAAATTTTAAATTTACTAATGCCCTAAACAGTTCCTGTATTACCCAAAAGTCCAAGTCTAAAGTCTCAAGGCAAACTCTTAGCTGTGAACTGCTGTAAAAATCAAAAGCAAGTGTTATATTCTGTATAGTCAATGGTACCGGGTAAACACCCACATTTCATAAGGTAGGACTAGGAGGATAGAAAAAAATGGAACCAATATATATGCACTCATTTTTATAGCAGCACAATTAATAATAGCTAGATCTTAGAAACAATCCAAATACCTATCAGGAGGAATGGATTAAAAAAATGGTCTTTTTATCCAATGGAGTACTACTCAGCCATAGAGAAAGATAAACTTTAGACTTTTATAGGTAAATGGGTACAACTTGAGACCATACTCATAAGTGAAATAAATCACTCACATGTGTAAACATTGTATTGTCTCCGTGGTGTGAGAAGCTGAAGGAATAAACAAGGTCCAAAATGTACAATAGAAGTTGTGAAATGGGAAGACAATGTTCGAAAGGAAAAATGAACTGGGGTGGGGGAAGGAGAAAGGAAGGAAGGGAAAAGGAAAAAAAATAATACAGGTAAGACAGTTATACTACTAGTTTCTCTTAGTTCATTGAAAAGAAACTTTGTGCTAATATCATTTGGACAAGTTTTCATGCCTTATCTTGTACTCTTGAGTAACTATTTTGAAGATAACAATACACAGTATAGTAACTATTGTTATTCTCCTATTATTTTGTTTTGAAAATTTTTTTTCCCCATAAAATAAAAAAGAAAAGAATGGAACCAGAACAAAACCAAAATCCAGCTGGGCAAACATTAAGTCCTACAGCTCTATGTCTGGCATCTAGGCAAATGATGATGAAATGCAAGCTCCATAGGGCTTGGGTATCCCTACCCCTATGGCCTTGCCAATTGCTGCCCACATAGTCTCTGTCTTGGGCTGGCTCTGAGCATGGCCTGTGGATCTCCTCAGCAGACATTAATGTTACTGGCATTTCCAGCTTCCGAGGGTCTCTACTGTACTGTGGCTTCATTTCTACAACTTCATACATTGTCCTCTGCTTGGCTCACTGCCTGGCCTTTCAGGTCTTTCTTTGAAATCTGGGTAGAAGCCCCCATATCCCAAAACTCTTGCATTCTGTCTACCTGATAAAGTAGTATTATGTGGTTGATACTAATGTCTACTGCCAGCTTGAGCAGTAGCCGGTTTTTTTGTATCATAGCTGCATCAGTCCCTGAGTGGCTGAGCATGGTGAAATGAATCCTGGGGAGCCAGATCTCTAGATGGCCTTTCTTTGGAAGGTGTCCCAGTAGCTCCGTGGTGAAATGGAAGGCTTACAGTTCTACACCCTTCAACCTGTGATGGGCTGGGTCTTGCTGATTTCTAATATACCTAAACATCATCTTTCTTTTTATTCCTATACAAAGTACTTGGTTTCCTTTTAATGGTGCTAAACTTATCAGATACCACATCTCTTTTGGCCCCAACTTTACATATTTCTTTTGGCCAAAATTTATGTTTTTCAAATCTTTATGCTCTGCTTTTTGCTCCTGATTTACATTGTAAATATGACTAAAAGCAGCCAGTAGCAGCTACAATACAGCCTGAATATGGGGGTGCCTTAAAATTTCTTTTGCCTGACTAAGTAGTCTACTATCAGTGAGTCTCATGTAAAGTTTTATGGGACATGGGGAAAATGTAGACAAGTTCTTTGCCAGAATGTAGCACCCATGGTCTGTGGCCCAATTCTCAATAGAGCTCTTGTTCCCATCTGAAATCTTATAAGCCTGGACTTTACTGTCCACATTTCTATCAGCATTCTAGTCTTCTGAGATCTGACCAGAATTTCCCATTAGTCTCTGCTTAAAGCATTCTAGGGTTTCTCTTGCCTACTTCTCCAAACTCTTCCTGGAAACCAGTTCCAAAGGCTTCTGAAGCACTTATATAGTCAGGTACAGTCACAGCAATGAGCATGCTCTTGGTGCCATTCTGTATTAGTCAGCTTTCCCATTAGCGGGATACAATGCCTGACACTACAGTTTAAAGGAGGAGAGGTTTATCTGAGTCACAGTTTCATAGGTTTCATTCCATGATCAACAAGGCAGAAACATCATGGTGGAACAAGGTGCTCACTTCATGGTGGCAGGGAAGCTGATATAGTACCGAAGATTACACCTCCATAACCCACATAGACATACTCATAATTACGCTTTAGTAATTTCCTGGGCAGCTATCAAAGCAATCAAGTTGACAGTCCATTCCAACTATCACAGAGATGGCAAAAAATAAGTGAATGAAAAGTTCATTGTAGGAGGTGGTAAGTGAAAAGTATAAGGTAAAATGGGTTGACAGATGGAGGTGCTTAGGCTGGGGCAGCAATCAGATGAGGTGAAAACCTTCACTGAGGATGTCATGTTTGAGCTAAGATTCATTGGAATGATAAGCTGTTTCAGCCATGGGAAGACCTGTGAAGGGAGGCTAGGGGAGTGCAGAGGAAAGCCACTAAGAAAATCCCAAAGGACAAAAGGACTTAAAATAAAGGATAACTAGCACCCTGTTAACCAGATAGAGAAGGATAGTGATGGAGTGAGGTCAGAGAGATTGGGGTGAGCTGGGACTTATAAGTCAAGACCTTGAAGAGTTAGGGCAATAGGTATCCCTTGGAGAGACTTTAAACAGACATCTCTGTCTTAGTCAGAAACAATGTGCTGCAGACTGGGTGACCTATAAACAAGTAGAATTTGTTTCTCATAGCTCTGGAGGCTGGTGCTTTATCCAGCAAGAAGCTCCAGATCAGAGAGTGAGAATGCCAGGTTCTGGTGAGATCCATCTTTTAGGTTGTAGAAGGCCACTTCTTTTCATATCCTCACATGGCACAAAGAGATCTCTGGCCCTCTTCCTATAATAGGGCCACTAATCCCATTCATGAGGGTTCCATCCTCAAGATGTAATCACCTCCTGAAGACCCCACCTCCAAATGCCATCATACTAGGATTGGGCTTTTAATATATAAATTAAGTCTATTGCATTCAGTCTATTGCAATCTCTTTATTTGCTGGGCAGAGTTAGGTAGATGGGAGGAGGTCAAGACTAGTAAAATGCTGGCATGGAACTCATATAGGCAGTTGTCTTAGGTCATGTGCTAGTCCATATTTGTTGCTATAATGAAATACATGAGACATGATGATTTATAAAGAAAATAGGCTATTTATCTCACAATTCTGCAGACTGAGAAATCCAAGAGCATGGTGGCAGCATCTACCCTACTTCTAGTGAAGGACTTTTTGTTGACTCACAATATGGTATAAGGCATCATGTAGCAGAAGAGAATAAACATGCCAGACAGAGTTCATTTTTATGACAAAGCCACTCCAATGACTGGCTATTAACTCATGAAGGGATTAATCTACTCAGGATGGTAAAGCCCTCATTATCAAATCAGCTCAAAGAGCTCTTACACTCCAATACCACTGCACTGGACCAAATTTCCAATATATACAAACTTTTAGAGGACATGTTCAAAATTTAGCAGTCCATTTTCTGATGCTATGACAGAAAACTTGAGACTGAGTAATTTATAAAGAAAAGAAGTTTATTTTGGCTTATGCTTGGGGACTCACTCAGATAAGGGCAGCAGTGTTAGTGGCTGATCCCCAAGGTGGGGGCAGGAGGATGGGGGGAACATTGTTCTCAGGATACATCTCAAGGTGAAGATGGGATGTGAGGATTTTTTGTGTCCATGCCTATTTGCTGTCCATTTTTACATTTTATTCTCTTTGCATTTTTTGTTTTTCTCAATTATGCATAGGTAGCTATTTCTGATCTTTCCTCTTTGTCCACTAATAAGGGATTCATTTGAAAAACCTAACGATCACTATATTAGTGAGGGTTTTCCAGAGAAGCATAACTGGCTGTGTGTGTGTGTGTGTATGTGTGTGTGTGTGTACACACTGATGTA
The DNA here is from genome assembly GCF_000276665.1 of Chinchilla lanigera. Classification (NCBI taxonomy): domain Eukaryota; kingdom Metazoa; phylum Chordata; class Mammalia; order Rodentia; family Chinchillidae; genus Chinchilla; species Chinchilla lanigera. The sequence goes on along the minus strand of NW_004955453.1, from coordinate 2,151,293 downwards.
TCTGAGTGTGTTCTCCAAAGTCCACATGCTAGAATAACTCCATGCAAGTGGTGAGAGGTAAGATCTTGCTAACAAGTGATCAGGTCATGGGTGCTCTATCATCATAGATTACTGCAAAAGTGGATTCCTGATAAAACTATGAGTTTGGCACCTGCCCCGTCTTGTATTCTTTTGCCGTAGGATGTTTTCTTCCATGCTATTATACAGCAAGAAGTCCCTCATCTAATTCAGTCTTCAATCTTGGACTTCTCAGCCTCCAGAAGGGCAAGAAAAATAAACCTTGTTCCAGTCTCAGATATTTTCGAGTAAAAGTATTAAATGTAGTAAGACAGAAAGTTGGTACTAAAATGTAGGGCTGTTCTTATAATAAGTACCTTAAAACGCAGAAGCTGCTTGGGAACTGGGTAGTGGATAGAGCATAGAAGAATTTGGAGAATAATCTTAGAACATGCCTAGATTCCCATGAATGGAAAGTAGATAAGAACTCTTGAGAGAGCCTAAACCTTCTTTGGGTTTATTGAGAAGTTTGTAAGCAAAATGTTGGCAGAAATATGAATAGTAAATGCCTTTCTGAAGAGGTCTCACACAGATGTAAGGAACAAACTGAGAGAAGCCACAGTAAAAATCGCCCTGGTTGTACAGTCACAAAGCCTTTGACTGAATCACAGCCGTTTGTGAGGGTGTTGGAGAAAAGCACAGTTTAAGAGTGATAAACTGAGCAGCAAAGCACACCAGGTGTGCCGTTTCTTCTCTCAGCAACCTATAGCAAGATGAGTGAAGAGAGAAATGATTTGAAGGTGGAATTTATAATTAGAAGGGCGATGGAACAGAAAGACTTGGAGAACTCTCAGCCCGGTTGAGAAAGGTCTTCTGTTCAGGAGAAAATACTAAGTATGACCAAGTGAGCATTTGCCAAAAAGACTGGGATGGAAAAAGCCCTGGTTGGGTCTTTTCTCTGTAAACCCCCACCCCTGGGCTGCGGGACCATCCATGGCCCATCTCTCCGACATCATGGTGAACGGATCAACCCTTGTTCATGCTACTCCACCCCATGGGTTGGGCTTGGTTTGTTCCAGAGCACTGGCTCTGCTTTCCGTGTGTGACAGTGGTTCCCTCCCACCCTTCAAGTCTCAGGATATAGTTTCCTTCTTCTGGAGGGTTTTCCTTGTACTTTCCTAAAGTGGTAACTTTGTCCCTACTGTCATGGCTGTGCTGTTGTTCCAAGTTCTCAGAGAATCACAACATTTCTTTGTTATCAGAATGGCACAGGTTTATCAGGAAGTTTGGACAGTGCCCCCAGTATCCACTCTTGGTGGAGAGAAACAGAAAGTCATAGGAATTTATTCCATCATGAGAACTGCTTACACCCAAGCCAGGGTTGGGTGACGCTATACAGCAGAGAGGTGCTTGTTGCCTAAGTACTGAAAAACCCATACAGTTGATTCTTGCTCTTGGTGGAAAGTATGTTTTATAAAATTGCCATAAACACTGAATTTGCAAATACCGAATCATTGCCCCTAGGGAAATACAAGGTTAATTTCTTGGAGGTCCTGGGTTATAACACTTTTGGTGACCTGTTAATACACAACCCTATATTTTTTGTTAGTTCCTGTTTGCGGATGCCTAGTTCAATAGATGCTATAAATTCATTAACATCGAACCCACTGCCAAGGCCATGATAATTCCTACCTAAACGAAGTTTGTCTAACAATATGTTGTATTTTCTCCATAAAGCACATACATCGTAGTTGTTTGACTTTCAGAATGCTGGGCAGCTCTTCAGCGCAAGGCTTGGGGGCCAAATTTACCCACAAAAAGCTCCAAAATGCAAAAGCTCTGTCAGTGAATAAGCCATAAAAGGCATAGCTGTTCACATCTGAGAGCCAAAATAGGAAGGCAGAGTACTGCCTTGTTAGACTTCAGTCAGGAAATACATGTTAGGTGACTCAAATTACTTTCCACTCTGTACCAGCTCATGGATGGAAGCAAGAGTGCAGCAAATATTAATGTTGCACTTCCAATAAAGCTTAGCGAGTAGGCAAGTTTTCAGTGAGGAACTCTTGAATCCTGAAGATCAGTAATCGATGGAAATCTTCGGAAGCTAGCCTACAGTTTGGTTTCATTTTTGTCAGTAGAATAAATTGTATGAGGAAATCTGTCACTTTTCCTCTCTGGGCTTCAGATCGGAGGCATGAAAGCAAGGAATGTTCAGCTTCACAGTGGATGATTCTGTAAATGTCTTTTGATTGGGCAGAAAAAACCACGTCTAGCTCTATGAACTTCAGAAATGCATATGTCACATTTGTTTTTGCATCACTTTGTTTCTGTGAAGGTGAATGCTCTGGATGAGGACAGTGTGCTCATGAGTTTAGAGTTCAGCGTTCGGGAAACCATGTGCCTGACAGACTCCGGAGAAGACCCATCTGCATGTGCCTTCCAGAGGGGCTACTACGTGGTGAGTGTGGCGGAAAAGGACCTGGGCCCAGAAACTAACACAGAAGGGGCATTGCTCCTCCCTGAGCCCCAGCTGAAAGAGCTTGGCCACTGCCTGGCTGTCACCTGGCCACACCACTGGGTCCTCGCAGTGTCCCTAGCGGTGATAGTGATTGAGGACATGAGCTCTTGAGCTGTGGAATGTGTAGTCCTGAGGGATCCAGGGAAATTCTTTAACCCTTGGTGCCTCAGTTTCCTGCTAAAATGAGGATGAAGAGAGTCTGGGGATGGGGGAGATGGGAGGGCGGCGATAAGGGGAAGTAACGATGATTAAGATGCAGTACAGATGTGTACCAGTTTCCCAAGATGAGTGTAATTATTAGGGATTACAGACATATACTAATAAAAAGGAAACTAAAATAGTAATTGTAATAAAATGGGGATGAATTTGTATCAGGTAAAGTGAGTACAAAGAGGCCAACGCCAGAGGGAAATCCAGACACTTCAATTTCGTTCTGAGAGAATGTACAACGCAACTGTTTTCTTGGCACGGGGCATGCGCTGTGTAGTGACCCCTGCACACTCTGTGGCCCCTCTTCCTTCAGATTCCAGGAGTCAGGCACACAGCACGTTCATTACAGAATCCCTGAGACCAGAGTGGGATTCAACCTGCAGTCAGCCCCTGTGGGTGGAAACCTCCTCTGAGCGGGCAATGTCCTCCCTCCCGAACTTGCTTTCCCTGGGTCCCCACTCACTTGCACGGCTTCTCAAGCTCTTACCACTTCCAACAGGACTGTTATTTATCTCATGACATTTTCAGTATGACTGCGCTTTACCAAGGACCCCAACCAAAAGGTGGCAAGCCTCTGCTCCTAGGGAAATCTGAGGGCAGAGGCCTGTGAGCTCCTTATCCTCTGTTGTTGTTCAAATGAGAATGCACTCCAGGCCGTCCAAAGCAGTGCTCACGAAAGAGGCCATGTAGGTGTTTCCCGGAGACTTGTAATATATCGGGTACCTCAGACATATTTAAATGTTTCATTTGTTTCTGAGTAGGTCTTAGAAAGTTTTCATTTTGGACAACTTAAGTGCCTCTGTGAATTCTCCCTTTCAGCATTATTTTCTTCAGCCCCGAGCATTGCCCACCATTTGGCGCAGACACTGGCCCCCGCTGCCGGGGCTGGAGAAGTAACTCAGGCCTTGTCTCTTCCAGCAAACTGCAGCCTGCAGAAGCACCGTGCGGATGTCGGGCGAGCAGGTGCAGCAAGTGCGGGCTCACTGCCGCTGGTCCGACACGTCCGAGTCCAACAGCAGCGAGGAGGTATGGGGGCTTCACCTCCTTCCAGACTGCACCCCTTAGGCACTGTGCGGCTCTGTGCAAAGCAGAGGGCTGACCAGGGTGACTGGCTCGTCACCCAAGCTTGGGTAGGCGTGACTGCTTATACAGGGGACTCTCCCTCGGGCACCCACGGTCTCCCTGTTTGCGTCTCCGGCTTCTTCCAGCCTGTTCTTTTTTCGTACACGTTTGCAGTGCATAACGAATGTTGCATTCATTGTGCGGAGTTGGTCCATGCACATAACACACCTTACTGCTGTTTTCATCCCCTCCCCTTCCCCTCCCTCTCCCTCCAGCTCTTGGTCCTCATCCCTTTTGCAAAAGAGCTATCACCCTATTTCCCAGTAGCTACCTTTTATCTTGCTCTGTATATATATATTGGCTTTCTCATATAGGAGAAACTATGCACTGAAGTGTCTGCATCTGGTTTGTTTCATTTAAGGACACAGTCTCGAGGTGCATCCATTCTCCTGCAAATGACTCAAATCTGTCCTTCTTTGTGGCAGGGTAGTGCTCCCTTGTGTATACATACTTTTATTCTTGCCCATCTCCTTTCTGAGATTTGGGATATGATTTTAAAGTAACAATGAGCAAATCATTGACGTTTTAGATCTAAATCTGTACATTAGTGGAATGAAGAAGGGAGTTTTTCTTGTTGTTGTGTTCAACACTATTTCCTAGGTCTGCAGTGTGTCTGCATCCTTAACCTTCATTTAACCTTCATTATCTGCAGCTTTGTGTCTGCTAAATGCTAGTAATAAAGGCCACTTAGAGGTTGTTGAGAGAATCAAGTAAGTTCATGGAAATGAAACACCAGCTGTAGTGTCTGGCTCATGATAAGTGCTCCCTGAATGGCAGAATTCTTTTTCTCTAATTATATCAGAAATGATTTTCAAAAATATTATAAAATGAATAATATAAATTCTGACTTGAAATAACCATATTATATATTTATTTATTTACCTATTTATTGACTGCTTTCCTTAAGAGCCGGCATGTCTCCTGAAAGCAGGAAATGTTTGTTGTTTTGCCAGCCTAGGACAATGTTTACACAAGGTAAATGTCCAGTAAATACTTGTTGAATGAATACAAGAAAGTTAGGGAAGAAATGCTCAAGAATACAGTGTGATGATGAAGATTCTTAACTCTAAACTAGAGATAAAAATATCACAGTTTCATTATTTGTTCATTCACTGCTGGATAATAGTCTTGACAGGTATTTCAATTTTTTTCCCACTATTATACAGCTGAACCTGTCTATCACTTTTCTCTACATCTTTTATTTTTATCCAACTTTCCAAAACTTAATTCTGTGCTGAAAATTATGGTAAAAGAGTATAAAATTTCAACTCCGAGCATTACACATAAAAGTTAGCATCTTCACGTTATTCTCATCACCATCCTTACATGTTTGCTAAGGAAGTCCATCGTAGAATAAGGGAGTCATGGAACTCACGACTGAGGAACCCTACTCATCTTAGTTACTTTGTCCTTGTTGGGACAAAATACCTAACACCCACAAGCTCACAGTCTGTAAAGGTTTCAGTCCGTAATCGGCTGGCTCCAAAGCAGGGTGGCGTGGCAGAGGGGCATCGCAAAGGAGAAACAGTCCATGGCAGGGCAGGCAGGAAGCAGCAAGCATTGAGCTTGCCTTTCCCTTTATAGTCCATCCAAGCTACAAGCCAATTTGCTGGTGCCATTCACACCCAAAATGGGGCTTCTGTCTTCACTAAATTCATCCAGGCACACTTGGAACCACACTAATTCAATCAGTGGACTAATCCAATTATATACCCTTAATCCAGTATAACATGCCTTCGATCCAGCCACCTCTGAAAAGCTCCATCTATGAGCACATGAGGCTTCAGGGAGACAGAGAAATACAAGCTATAACACTATTGCAGGGAGAGTCTTCTCGATGCAGAGGGAAAAAAGAATTAAGTTGGCACAATCTTCTTGGTTGTTCTCATTCACACTGGTGACTTTTGAGGGCCAACAATCTGCAGGTGATTTCTGAGCTTGCAGCACTGAGCTGTAGTTTAAGCATTCTCCCTTCTCGGTGCTGGGATAAGTACCAGGTACCTCCTTTCCTAACTCTGTTACACACTCATGCTTCCTGATGATACACTCATACACAGCTAACTTAGAAATGACAAGGACTGCACTTATCTTTTACTAGAAATTTGCTAGTGTGGTTTTTCAGTGATTTATGGTGGGGAGCAGAGTCCGTGAGGAAATAGACAAACATAGGGGTAGTCCTGTAGCATGTAATAGACTAGTGTGGGTGGGTGTTAGTTAGGCAGAAGTTACTCCATCAATAACACAAGCACTTGGGGCCACGGAGCCAGAGGAATGAGTATCTGGATGATGGGGAGATATCTGCTCTGAGAAGCAGGCATCTGACCCAAGCATCAGAGGGTGGATGGAAGTCAGAAGAAGAGGACCAGTGTGGTGTGGAGGAGAGAAATCACATGCAAAAGAAATGGACAGAAGTTGGATTGAAATGGATGGAAATGGACAGAGCTTGGGTTGAAATATACAGAAATCTATTAGGATTGGAATAAGCAAAATCTGGGGGAGAAGTACATAGGTAGGCTGGAGGTGAGTACCACTGTGCCTTAGGTCATGGCAAGCATCCCTGGCTTCCTCGTAGTGAAGTGGAAGAGACTGAAGGCTTTTTTGGCAGGAGTGCAGACTCAAAGGAAGAATTTATTGGAAGGAGAGGAGTGTAAATATTGAGCCCGAGAAGGTGGGAAGAAATGGTGATAGAGAAGGCTGCCTGGGTAACCATGGGGAGAAGTGGATTCTAGTTCATTCCATGACCTTCAACACAATGGAACTGACATTCATAAATGTCACCTAGTTTCACCCCTCTTTGACTTTGATTGGGAAAATCCATCTGATTGTGCAACTCAAAAATCTGTTGCAACTTTCTATGTGCATGGGTAGTGCACTTTCTTTCTTCTTATTCCAAGTTTTCTGCTAATTATGTCAGCCCTAGGAACAAACTGGACTTTAAAGTGAACTCCAGCGCTGCTTGTCCTTAAAGATTAGGAGATCATAGAGAATGAAGAGCAAGCTAAAAAGAGAAGAATCCCACGTATTGAAGAATTCTACATTTTAAAAGGAAAAGAAAAAAGCAGAAAATGGATTTCTTTTTAAATTTTTAAAAAATTATTTGACAAATAATACTTGTGCATATTTATGAGGCACAATGCAATGTGTATATATCATAGAAAGAATTCTTACATGAAACAGAGAAATAGAACACAGCTGAGACTATTTTCAGTGAAATACATGGAGATATTACAGACAAGAAGAAAATAGGCTAGAATGAATGCAGTGATAGAACAAAGAAAGTACTGTTAGAAATAGAAAAAAATTTTTTAAAGTCCCAGAGTATTAAAAATAAAGATGATTTTAAAAACATATGTAAAATACAGAAGAACTTTCAGAATGAGGAACGTAATATCAAAAAAGATGGAAGCCATAAAAAGTAAAGCCAAAAATCCAAATTACAACCAATAAAGACTTAGATCTAGTGGAAACTATCTGGGAAGGACATGTTAGGGAAACTATTCTGAAGGTTATAAATTTGAATTTGCTCCTTCATGGCTTTTTCAAAAGAGTATTATAACTGTAAAGAAACTGGAAATAAATTTCTAAATTTGCAAACATTCACCTCTCCTTGACATCATAAATATTTGAATTATGGGAAGTTTCTAGTCCTTTTTATTTTTAATTTTGAATGAGAAACCAGTAGATGAAAGGCTTCTATATAGCACATGAGTGTGCCCTGGGCCACAGGAAGGTGCCCTGCCACCCAGAGTGCCCTGCGGAAGCTGGCAGATAGAGGCTCCCCCTTTTCTCCAGTTTCTGGCCAAGGAACTTGGTGTCCAGGAGCTCTTCCAGTTTGGATGGATGGGGAAAAGCTTGACTAGGGTTTCAGCCAAGAGAGAGAAACCGAGGAAGAATAGCAAAAGGAATTCTAGGTCAAGGGAGCAGACAGTTGATTGCTTTCCATATCAGAAGAGAGAAGTTAAGTACTCTAATCTCCCTGAATAGCAGTAGTTGAGGGCAAAAGGAGATAATTTCCTGGGTCACATTTCTCGACAGAAAGGGAAGTGTTGACTTCACGTAGGACTAAATTCAGGAAACTTCTGCACTGTGGACACCATCATGTTCTCCTTGACCTTGTCCTTTTCTGGTCCTCGGCCTCCTCTCCTTTCTCTTCTTGCTCCCTCCTCCTCCTCTTCTTTTTTCTCTTTCCACCTCCTTCTCCTCTCTGTCTCTTGCTCTCTCTCTCAATCCCCTTTCATCCCGCTCGCTAATAAGGAAATAAAGCCCCACCTACTCCAGAGACACCTCCTCTGATAGCAGGAGAAGGAAGCAGTTTTTTCCAGCTCTAGTTGGAAAATTCCCAGCTCTCATTGGCCTGGTTAGGTCACATGTTCCTCTTTCACACATATAATGCTATTGATTATTTATTGATTTTTAGATGTTGTGTATATCTACCAAGTACAATGTGATTTTGTGTATGTGGGTGCTGGGGATTGACCCAAAAGTCTGGCACATGTTAGGCATATGCTCTGCCACTGAGTTACACCCCCAGCCCCTAATGTTTTTAGTCTCTCATTTTAAAATAGTACTTTTATCAAGACATAATTCTGAACAAATAAAGTACTGTTGGAAATAGAATTCACATTTATCCCATACAGTTCACCTTTTTCAATGTGTACAGTGTAGAAGTTTTTAGTACCTTCACAAAGAAAATTGCCCACACTATGTACATTCAGAACATTTTCATCATCCTGAAAACAGATTCCTGAAATGAATTGTTCTATATTCCTCATTTACCCAACCCTTAGTGACCACTGACCTACTGTTTGTATTAATTTCCTATAAGTAAAATTCTGGCCATTGCATATAGGTAAAATCACACAATATGTGTCCTTTTGTTATTGTCTTATTTCAATTAGTATAATGTTTGAGGGAGTATGTATATATATACATCATAGAGTGTATGAACATATTTACAGGTAGCATACAAAAAGAAATGAAAAGAACTTCATTTGTCTTGTTGTTGAATAATTTTCCATTGTGTGGATATGCCATATTTGATGTACTCTCAGTAGCTGAACAGCATTTGGATTTTTCCACTTTCTGACTTTTGTGAATAATAATGTCAGGATCATTCATGTCCCATTTTTGTGGGGATAGTTTCTAATTCCATTCTGAGCAGAATTGCTGGTTATAGTCACTTTTAATTTTTGAGGAACTGTCAAAATTTTTCCCATAGCAGCAATGTATGAAGACTTCAGGTTTAACACATTCTTGCCAACATTTGTTATTGTCATTGTTTTCTTTAGCCATTCTAGTGGGTGTGAGGTGATTTAATTTGTATCTTCCTACCAACTAATGCATGGTCACTTGTACAGAGACATTCCTCATTTAACAACTAAGTCCTGTTTCTGCAGCTGGGCCACTAAATGAATTGGTCGCTAAAAAATGAATTGTACATAATATCTATTTTACGTTATTTAAGACAAAGAAGTGGCCAAAGGAAACACCGACTTGATGACTTTACTTTTATCTGCATAACTCTTACATGTAGTACTGTAATATATAAAGGAACAGAAAACTACAGTACTATACTGTACAGTACCATCAGCAAAAATTACACTACTATATAAAGTAGGTGCATTGTACCAAAAAAAGCCATTAGGCTCTGTAAATAAGATGTACAGAATTATATTAAAAAAGCATGATGGGTCGTAAGTCTGAATAGTTGTTAAATAGATAGATCACTAAAGGGGGAAAATCTGTATCTTCTTTGGAGAAATCTTATTCCGTTCCTTTCCTCTTGATGTTTGAGTTACTTTCTTCTGATTATTGAGTTATTTGCAAATGTTTTCTCCCACTTTGTGTCTTTTCATTTGATGATGCCCTTTGTTAAGTCCAATGTCTCTCTTTTCCTTTTTGTGTGAGATTTAAATTTACAGCCCATTGCACTGAACTGGGAGGCAAGGGCCCAGTTCATTCCTTTGCATGTGGTCTCCAGTTGTGGCAACATTATTCGTTAAGAAGACTGCTCCTTCATCACCGAGCCGTGTTGGCATGTGCCCTCTCTCGAGCCGGTCATCACCAGGGGCCAGAGGACTCACTGTGGCCACTGCAGATGGAGAGGCGCAGGGGAAGGATGGCTGGGCGCCAAGCCGTCACCCCGCTGTCTGTGTCTGTTGTGTCGACTGTCGGTCGTTTCATGAAAACCGCACGTGGACGCCTTGTTCTACTGCAGATACTACCAACAGCTCATAGAAAACTCCAAAACTCTACCCTAACTCAGTTTTTCGCAGGTTTATAAGTCAAATTTCCATTTCTGGTCCACAGCATTTGGTAGTGTGTTCTGTGTCACCGGAAACTTTGGAGTCGATCTAAACCTTACTTAGGCTGGTCTTCCCCGTGTGCTTCCTTGAACGCATATGTGTGACAGCATATGAACTTACCTGATAGATAAGTGCGATCACAAAGTATGAGTGTTTTAACATTTTAAAAAATGTGTCACAGTAAATGACACATTGCCATTAATCTTCTTCAAAATAGTCCCCGTCACTTCAAACACATTTCCCATCATTCTGGTCACTTTCTGAAGCAGTTCTAGAAATCCTTTTTGGTGAATATAGTTTCATTGCTGCTTGATTCAGCAGTTGCTGCCGAATAAAAACATTACAGTGTCTCTGCATTCAGATCTGGTGTCCTGTGACTTCTGGCTCTTTCCCAAAGCCGTAATTGACCATGAAACGTAAATTCTCTGACCAGATTTAGTACACTGAGGCAGCTTCGACAGTGAAACTAAACATTCGCAAAAGAAAGTGGACTCCAGAGCTGCTTCAGAGGGTGGCGAGAATGATGAGCTGTGTGTGTTTGAAGTGAGGGGAGGATTCTAATGGAGACTGATGGCAATGTGGCTTTTACTGTAATAATCCTAAGAATTGAAACGTTCAGTGTATGTTTTGATCCTACCTCATACACCTTTATTTCATTAATGCAATATATATCAAAGTCCTCTAGATAATAGTTATAGTTCTTTATAGTATATTTTGTTCTTTTCTTTCATGTGCTGATACATATTGATGCCTAAATTTCTTTAGATGATTTTTGGGGACATGGGAAGATCCTATAAATGGAGAAACAATTATCTACTTGGTAAGTTGAGATCTTTTTTTTTTTTAATGTTTATTCCCCTTGAAGCAATTTCATATTACAGCCCTTTGTTAGTGAATCAGTTAAAGGTAGAAATTTATGGAAAATGAAACTACATTTGAACGGTTATAGTAATTAGGAAAATAAACATTTTGTTTTGCTTTTATAATAATGATGTAACTATTTATTTAGATGTTTCTTTACATTTTTGCAGAGCTTTTCCATGCATGATTCCATTTGATGGCTCCAACATCTGAAAACAGCCAGGGATGGGGTTGGCTTCTCCCTAAGTGGGTCCCCGAATTGAGCACTTGCTCCTCCCTGGTGCACTCTCTAGGTTTTAAGGCCCAGGTGTGCAGCAGTGTGCAGGGGAGGAGGATCAGGACTCAGCCTTATCTGCCTGGTTGGGCTGGACTCTTAGGTGCCCCAGCCTTGTGACCAGAGCTAACCGCTTCTGTGTCATGGCTGGGGGAGGAAGGGGCCTCCTTTTGTCCTTCTTCTATGGCTTGCAATTTGCAGTGGAACTGGGTTAGTGTTCTATGATTTTGGAGCCTTGCTTATATCCCTGATGATTTTCTCATTGGTACTAGTGGCAGCACAGCTCTTGTAGTCTCCCGCTTCCCTGCTTCCAAAGAGTGTTTCTTGGGTTGTGTGTCACTTTCAGGACTGGACCCACAGGGCCCTTTGTTGCCGGCGGGCAGTATATCCTGACCACAGGGTACAGGTACCATAAACACAGGAGCTGCAACCTGGAGCTGTCAGATCACAACACACTGAGGACACTGTGCAACTGTGAACATCGTCGTTATTTATGTTTTTAAAAATGAAAAACATCTTTATGTTTGTGTGTTAGCCAGATATTTGGTTCTGTGGTGGATTTTGTGATGGATGTAGACAATTATGTTTGAGCTTTGTATTTTGTGAAAACCTTAATGAAGAATTCCAGAGATAGCTAAAAAGAAGGAGGAGAAGGAGGAGGAGTAGGACAAGATATTTATGGCAACAATTACACAATCCTAGAGCATTCCGGAAGTGGATGGAGGAGTTTTGTCTTATGATGATTACTGTGTTATAGGTCTCATTTCTGAGGAATCCAGAAGTGAACAGTTCTACGATCGGTCACTTGGTAAGTGATTATTTCCTTCAGTATGAAGATCCTTTTCTGATGAGCCCAGTCTGTGGTGATGACATGTCACTTAAAATACGAAATATATTAAGTGAAAATGAGAAAGATTAGTAACGTGTAAAGTTGGTTGGCAAATCATTGAAAAGATAACTTTGAGTTACTAACTTCCTTAGAAGATACCAGCAACCGAACAGAATATCAAGTCCTCTGTGGGGCTGAGGCAGGAGAATCTCAAGTAAGGCCGGCAGCCTGTAAATGAGACCCTGTCACAAACACACACAAAAACAGAACAGAACAGAACAGAACCAAACCAAACCAAACCAAACCAAACCAAACCAAACCAAACCAAACCAAACCAAACTAAACCAGCCAAATCCAGCTCAGGAAAGCAGCACAAGTGGCCTTCCTTCCAGCCCTGCCTGGAGCTGTTTTAAAGTAGTGTCACCACTGGTGTTTCATGGCCAGGTACAACCAAACTTCCTCCTTCCCCTGGAAGCTCAATTTCCTCGCTTAATCTCCACGGTTGGCCAAGTGTGTTCCCAACTCAGGGCACGGACTGGCACCATCAGATGCCTGTCCTCACTGCTTGTCAGGTTCCTCCTGCAGCAACCCCCTCCCCGCTCCAGTCAGCACTGTATTCCTCCCCACCTTCTGGGTAGCAAACTAGGCTTTGCGAGCTGCTGCACCTTCCTCAGGGCTACACTGCCTGTGTGGGACTTTGATCCAGACAGTCAGGGGCAGAGACGGGACTTCGGACAGGCCTGTGACTCTGCAGCCATGCGTTTCTCATGGTGCCCTCCTAGAGCCCTCCTAGAGCCTGGTGAAATCCTCCCTGTGTTCTGCATCCCCCGTTACAACAGATGCACAGATACTTAGCATTGCAGGGAACTCTGATCATTGTCACCCCTGTCACAATGTTAGGATTAGACCTGAAGCTTCCTTTTAAGAAAATGAAGCTGGTTTATACTTCTATCAAGTTATCACTTGGGAAAAATAAACAGTTACTATCAGTGTGACCACTACTGAAAATGTTCTTTGGAGCACTTCTCTTGGAGTTGTCCTCAGAATCTACGACCCATTCTTGAATCTCTGTAATGGGCACACGTATTTCCCCATGGGTTTGATTGTGTAAATAGCCAAGAGTAGTGTAGAAATAAATTTGACAATTTGTATGAATGACCACCATGGGCAGGTTAGCTATGTATTGCTGTGTATCAAAGCCCAAAATTTAACAGTTTAAAACAAGAAACATTTATTTTTTATCTCAGTGGGGATCAAGAGCCCAGGTGCAACTTAGTTTATGGAGTATAGAGGTTAGATGATAACAAGGTTGCAGACAAGATGTAGGCTAGGGCTTTAGTCTCAGCTGGAGCTTGACTGGGTCAGGGGATCCACTTTCAACCTCACTCACAGTGCTGCCGGAAGGTCGCAGTCCTTCCTGAGCTTCCATATGTGTTTCTGTGGTGTCTGATGAATGTCTTCCAAATATGACAGCTAGATTTCCCAGTGACAGTGGGGAGGGAGAAGGGACAGCCTCTCATGCCTTAATCATGGGCCATTGTGACCCAGCAGACCAAGCCTGGCCCCTGGGAGGGGACTGCCCAAGTGGGTGAGCCCAGAAGGCCACCCTGGAGGCTATGGCATCGAACAAATACCATTAGAGAGAAAAGTACTGTGTGGATATAAATCAACATGACCTCAGAAGGTGTCTCCAAGCCAAGTTCTAAGTACAGTTTGCGCCTTGGGGGCGTCATTGATGTGGATGTGCAGCTGTCTCCGAGAGGGCCTTAAATGTGCCAATTTAATTCAATTCAGCAAATGTGTGTGACACGCTCTGGGCAGATCTCAGGAGGACTGAAAAAGAAATGTGACAGCCCCTGCCCTCCAGGACTTGCAGTAGTGGCTGAGACAAATCACGGGCAGTGATGCAGAGTGGGGGGAATCAGCTCCGGGCCCCTCCGTGACACAGCCGGGGTGGGAGAGCTCCATAGGAAGACGACGGATGGCGCTGCTCTGTCCCTTGGCAGAGTGGACTTAGGCTATTCCAGGTGAATCCTCCTGAGTGACTTACAGTCTGCTGGTCCCTGTGGTCCTGGGTCATTGTGACCCATGGAGACCCTGCTCCCCCTTCATTTTCAGAGCTCCTGAGAAGGGGTTTTCCTCCTACAAACAGAAGGTTCCCCAACTACCGGCACAGAGCAAGGATGAACGGCGCCTTTGAGTGACACTGCAGGTAAGGAATGGCTGACACAGATGTGTCTCCACCATGAAGTCCGTGTAATGTGTGCTCACCCCCACCTGCCTTCCAGTCCCCTCTGCCTCCTCCAGCTGCTGTGCCCGACTGTCCCGTCAATCTGCTGAGCCCGCAGCCTGTGTCTATCACCACGGACGCCGTCACCTGTCTCGTCTCTAACAGCGAACAAAGGACAAAGAGCAGCCCCTTCCTTTGACCCAGTGCTGCTCATCCCGGTGCCCGCCCCATCATTTGCTCGTCCTTCCCAGCCGACCTCACACACACACTGTGGTCTGAAGCTGCTACCTCCACCTCCCCGCCTTCCGTTCACTTGTCTGCTTTTTTGCAAGCTGGCTTTTATTGAACTCTGAACTCTGACCTGACTTCCTTTTCTAGATCCGGAATTTAAATACTTTGGCCATCTGTAGTATGTCTTTAGCCCAATTCTTTCTCTACTGTAGAGATGACTCTGTCACCTCCTCTTGTTTGACTTGAACCATCACTGACACATAATCATCTTCCAGTGTGGGTCTCTCCCCCAGCCCCAGCTGAGCTCCAGGCCCTCAGGTCAGCTGCCCATTGCCCTGCGTCCCCTGCAAACTCCTGAAATGCAACCGCTTTCTTGCCAAACTCCCTTTCTTGATTGGTGGCATCATCGTCCGCCGGATTTGCTTAAGCTGAAAACCATGGGGCATCACGGACTCTTCCTCGTCTTGGTCTTTTCTGAGTATCCCCAGTGGTCCAGTGTGGTTGATTTCACCCTGACGTTTTCTCGAGCCTTGACTGCATCCTCGCCTTGGTCCTGATCCCACTTTGTATGCTTTTCTTGGCTTTATCTTAAACACAGAGGGTATTCTGATCCTTGTCCACTTCAACCCCTGGTGCTAGCTTTGCTTGTGGAGGAAGCAGAGCTGTGAAAAGCCAGACACTGAGCCTAGAAGAACACCCTTCACATCTGCTCTATCGCTGGAGCCTGAGCCCCCACTTGTGACACTCACCCTCAAGATTACAATCTACCGGTGTAGAGATTCCCAGTTGTTCCCAGAGATTGGAGCAAATGTAGCTTTATGAAGACTCTCAAGTCTATGGGGACACTATAAAGGGCACATTTAAGAGGAATTTAAGATGCAATTATAGATGTTGTTCTGTGCGTACTTTTGCACACACATAATGGAGCTTGAGCATCTGCACGCTTCACTGTTTATGTAACATGGTGCACCTTCAGGGCAAAGTCCACAGGCTCCAGTGTGGCTCAAGGTGACCTTTGTGACCTGGCTGTGCCCACATCTCCAGACCCATCTCTCCCAACTCACCTTGCCCCTAGGTCCAGCAGTACTGAAATACTCGCTGTTCCTCCCTCTAGAGCCTCACCTAGATCATCCTGGCTACTCCTGCCTCACCATTCTGCTGGTAGCTAGGTTGTTGCTTCCCTTGGGAGGGTTACTCTGACTCCACAAACCACCACCACCAAACAATGCTAATGTCCCTCTTGGGCATCCATAGATCCTCATCCCAAGGCTCCTGAGAGCAGGGCACTTCCTCCACCATTGTCTCCTGCCCATAGCCAGGGAGCCTCAGTACATCAGTACTCAGCAAGTATTTTTTAGCGGATGATGGAATTATTTACTTTGGGTTCTTGGGGTTCTTTTGCTAAAAAATTAAGCATAGGATAATTAATTTTTAACAGCTAGAATTTGAAAGAAGTCAACTGACATTTTACTGAAATGGAAAATTCACCACTGAGGCCATCTTGGATGAAAGACGCAAATACTGTGATTTCATTTTAATCTGTGGTACACACTAAAAATAAAATCTAGCTTCACACTGAGATCAAGAAACTACTCATTATGAAGAAACAGATGCACTGTATTTCTTTTTTATAAATATAATAATGTTTTGTTTTATAAAGCATCTGGGGCTGGAGGGAGATTAGAATTCTCAGTGGGTTTTGGCTGTGTTTTATGTATTAATCATATGGTCTCATTAGGTGTATATACACACATATTTCACAGTATAAATACATTGTCTGATGGCTACAAAGAAATCGGTCACCTACAACACATCTTTAAAGACAGCACAGAGTGAAGAAATGTAGCGGCCCTGACCTGGCCACTGACTTTGATTGCAGCCCCTCCCTTGACCTTTAGCAAAGGAAGTGTCTGCACTGTGTTTTCCAGAGTCATGAAACAAGGCTGGAAAGGCCGGCACAGGGGGTCCAGTGATGAGGCCTGGGATCAGCAGGGCTGGTTCTGAATCTGTTCTGCTGCCTACCGTCGTCCTCTCAGCCCCTTCACCTCTCAGGGCTCGGTGCCTCCGAAGGCTTCCTACTGTGTTCTGTTCACTGAGGATGAATTTCCTTGTTATCCCAATGATTTTAGTTTAAGAACAAGTAAAAGTATTAATGATATGCGACTACAATATCTTCATCAATTTCATGATGCTAAGAACATTGCATTAGAATCATTCAAGATGGGAGGAAGGAAGGAAGAACCAGCCAAAAACAAGATTATGATTCTCAAACTCTGAGTGACATTTTTCTTCTGGGAAGCTGTTTGACAGCTGAGATTTCGGCACATTTGTCATGGAATCCCCAGAGTGTGATCTGCCTCTGGAATAAAGTAGAAGCTGAGTCAGTGTTTTTATAATTTCATAAATATTATTCTAGAACTCTTTCAGGCTGCTCGAAAATGATTTAATAGATGAGTGGCTGAAGTATTTAACAAAAGAAGTCTAAAATGTTTTCTTATCTGAACTCTAAAGTAGGAAATACAGAAAATCAGGGCCCAAGTCTCACGTTGCAAGGAGTGTGTTTGAGAGTCCTATACTTTCTTGATCTTCATTGTTTGAAAAACCAGTTATGTAGTGGCTGGAAGATACTCAGCACCCGAACCAGGGCAACATGAGCAGTGTACCTTCCTTGGCCCTGAAGTGTGGATTGGCATGGATTTTAAAAATATTTTTATTTTCTTGCAGTACTGGGGATTGAACAAAGGGCCTTTGAGCTGAGCTACATCCCGAGAGCTTTTTATTTTTTTAAAAAAATTTCGGGCAGTTTCTCTAAATCGTTAAGTTGCCCAGGCTGGGCTTGAATTTGCAATCCTCTTTCCTCAGTCTCCCAGAGTAGTGGGATCACAGCTACGCACCACCGCTCCTGGCTGTACATGGCATTCTTACACTGTCCATGAGCAGCAAAGGAGGCAGTTCTGCCTGAAAACTTGGGCCGCCTAGTACATGGTGGGAAGACTGAACCTCCTACGTTCTCCATTTGTTCCGTAATGTTCATCAAATGCTCACTTGGCTCTGGGCCCCCCGCATCCAGGAAGATCATGACCTTCTAGGGCTCCCATGCGCACTGCCTTAGATTAGCCATGCAACAGTCCAATTGAAGCTGTATTATAATCTCTCTACTTTACAGATGAAAAATCAGTAGTACATAGGGGTGCCTGCTTCCGGAGGTAGTGTTAGGATTCAGACTTGCCTCTTATTGCTTGCTTTGAAGGCTTTGTTTTTCTCTTGTGACGCTCATACCTCCATGTTGAGAAGACAGCATGAGAAGCCAAAACCTCAAGCACTCTTTATTTGAGCTACATCTGTCATATGTTACATGGAGCTAGATGTGCACTCGCCAACATGGGTTCTGTGGACGTGGCTTAGTGGTAGAGCATTTGCCTAACATGTAGGAGGCCCTGGTTCAATCCCCTGTGTGGCAAAATTAGCAAAAATAACGGAAGGTAAGACTTTAGAAGTCTTGGCAACACACCTACCCACCGTGAGCCCTGTGGGTGCGGGAAGGCTGGCCACCTCTGTCAGCGTGGGGAGTGGTTTCGCTAATTCAGATATTTGACTCACTAGCAAGAGCTTCTTGTCATGCTTTCCCATGATACCCTGCTTGCTGAGGGGAGCCTGATACTCGAGAGGAAGATAAAGACCCACCCAAGGCTCCAGAGGTAGAAAACTGGCCACAGGCAGCTCGATTCAGTTACACCTCACTCTGATGCTCAAGCACTATCGGTTTCTCCACCGAGAGCAGTGGATTCTCACGATTCTCACTGTGGTCTGTAAACGCTGTAAATACTGAATTTGTGAATGTTGAACCCTTGCTCCTTCAAGAAATATCACTTTGGGTGCCTCTGAGCCTCTGGTCCCAATATTTTCCGCAGGGGTTCAGTGTATGACTTCCGTGTGTACCGCGCAGTTGCCTTATTTAGTGCACTTTGTTGATTCATTGAAACGGAATTCGTGGCCAACCGGGTTAGAACTCAGGCCTGAAAGGCGCTCATCTGACATCCGGTTTTCTCCACAATGCACGTCACAGCCTTCTAGGACCACTAGAGGGCGCTGTATGAGGGGACCATTTTAAATAATGGAACCCTCAACAAAAGGTGCAAAAAAAGTCACCCTAGATAGACCTCGAAAAGGACACTTGTTTAGAGGACAAAACCTGAAACAAGAAGGGCTTATTTGGCTGTGGCTGCGGATGTGTGGGGAGGATGACTTATTTTTTTTACCTCCCTGACTGCCTCAGAATGAAAGAGAACTGCTTTGGGGCGTAAAAATAAATATTAATGAGTCGGTGAATTCCGAAGTCCAGAAGCTCGGAGTAAGTAGGATTTACTGCACGATGGGTGCCCAACACCCAGGTTGTCTCTGGCTTCGCTTTGATGTCTCTTATTCCTGTCTCAGCCTACACCTTAAAGAGAACTCTCTGTGTTGCTGCCCCCTACACCTCGCCCACTCTCTCTTCACGCACTGGCAGGAATCCACTTGGTAAGCGGTGCCCCGGCTGCCTTCTGGTCCCCACGGCCACCCCGTTTCTGTGGAGCCCCACGGCCACTTTGGACGGCAGGGCCGCTCCTTTCCCGAAATCCTCTGCCATGGAGGTTTTATGGCTCAGGGCCAAGACTTCTTCCTTTTCTTCACGGATTCCTCTTCTCCCTACCGTTCCTCGGGGGACAATGTTTGTTCCCAGGGCCTGGACTTGGCCGGCTCTCCCTCCGCTCCGCGCCCTCCCTCCCTAGGTGACCTGGGCATCCTCAGGCTGTGATGCTCTGAGGAATTCTCCCGTCCTGCTGCCTTGGACTCCAGGCTTGAGTGAACAGCTGCTTGCTGTCGCTCCGTCGGAACACTCCAAATGGAATTCCTCCCTGGACTTGCCCTTCCTCTCGTGCCCAGCTCATCTCCTTGATGACCCAGGCCTGAGG
The DNA here is from genome assembly GCF_000276665.1 of Chinchilla lanigera. Taxonomy (NCBI): domain Eukaryota; kingdom Metazoa; phylum Chordata; class Mammalia; order Rodentia; family Chinchillidae; genus Chinchilla; species Chinchilla lanigera. The sequence goes on along the minus strand of NW_004955453.1, from coordinate 2,131,764 downwards.
CAGGTTCATCTCCAGCCTTTCCCCTTCTTCATCCAGCGGTCGCCATGTCCTGCTGATCCCTCCGCTGAGATGCTCTTCCCTCTTTCTGCACTGTGTGCTCCACTTCGGGCCTCTTCATCTCTAGCCTGAAGATGGCTCCGTATCTTCCTGCCAGTTTCATCTTGTTCTCCCCAAAGGCTGTGGTGCTGTGTTTCTTAACATGAGTCCTTACTGGCTCCAGGGCCTGCTCACCTGAAAGCTGGAGTCTCAGCTCCCGAGCAGCAAGGCGCAGGAGCAATCATCCACTGCCCCACGGTGGGGTCTCGTGGGTGCCCCAGCTCTGTGTCCTGCTTCTGTCCACCTCTGAGGTCATGTCAGGGGTGTCACAGAGCTGACTATTTCTGCCAGTGCTCTCTGGTTCTCACCTTCACTCCCCGGCCCCTGCTGCTGGGAGGCAGCCCCTTGCCTCACCCACCAAGTGCAGCTCACCTGTCTCATCCAGGAGTGCTTTTCCTTGGAGTTTCCTGCACAAAAGTGTCCCTGTATTTGCATTTACCACACTGTACTCACACCACCTCTATCTTTTCTATTTTCTTGAGTTCAGGATCATATCTTTTTGTCTCCGTAACCCCCAATGAATGTTCACTGCTCTCATGGTTACTGAAAGGGTGATGAATGGATGGATGGATGAACGTTCCTACCCCAGTACCATGCCCACAGCTATGGCCGGCCTTCTCCTGTACTGACTTCACAGGTTCCTTTCCTCCCCTCACACCACAAGACTGGCCTCCCAACACCACACCAGAGCCTTTCTTTGGCGGTCTGTCTGGCCCTCTGCTTTGTGAGACCTGAGCTTCCTTCCTGAGGGCGTGTCTGTGTCCTCCTCCCTTGATTACCCCTGCTTCCTGTAGGTGTCTCTCATTCTTTATTCACTGAGCTTGTTGCTTTGTACACTTGCTTTGCTCTCTCGTGCCACCTTAGATGTGCCTCAAGAATCCTGGGTCGCGGGAGCCTATGCAGGGACGTAGATATCTGCAGTGACCTCTGACCCTCCTTTCTTTCTCTCTGTTAACAGCAAAGCGCACGGAAGGAAGACAAGTTCCAATGAAGAAAAGTGCTGTATGAATTACGTACCTTTTCATCTGACCAGTCTATAATAAATGCCTTCCTTTTCCTGTAAGACTCTCATTGCCTGATTTTAAAAAGAAGAACATTAACTGTCACATTTTTAGATGAGAAACTAATGGCATGAGGAGATCGGTGTTGTGGATTTTAGGAACCGATGACTCAAGAAGTCACTGTGTTTCGTGTGTTTTAGATCAATTTACAAAGGCTGTAAGTTCCATGTTATTAAAGGGAGAAGCAGGATTTATAAATCAATACACCCACCTCTCCCTTATATATGCAAACTATCCACCCCAGGGCGGGTGTAGCTCTCACACCCATATTCTATTTTTAAAAGTATTGCTAAGTGTAAGTCGTGAGGCTACTGTAGTAAATGCAGGGGGATAATTTGTTCTTATTGGTAACATTATTCACACGAGACTAGTTGGGGGAATAAGGACCTGGCAAAAGACGACTGCACTGATTTCCAACTGGTAAATAACTTGCAGTCAATAAAGTCACGTGTTAAAGGAAAAAAGCGAAGTATTTCCAAGCCTCTCAGTGTCAAAAGAGGTCTTCCTTTCCTCCTGTCTCGTTTCAACGTTGAAAAGTCATCCGGGAGCTGCGGGGATGGCACCGTCACGGTGGACACATGATGCCGTGTGGAGTCTGTGTTCAACCCCGCAGACCGTACAGCACTGAGGGAACCTTCACACCCGCTGTGCGCTTTAGTTAGGACGAGTGCGTCAGTATTGGTGTATCAGCTGTGACAAACGTGTGACACTAAGGCCGAATGTCAACAGTGGAGGGGTTTGTGGGGGTGAGGCATAGGTAGCGAGATGGGATGTATGGGAACTCTTGGTATTTTCTGTTCGATATTTCTGTAAGTCCAAAAGTGACCTAAAGAGAAATCTTATTAATAAAAAATCTGGTAGCTAAGGAAGACAAGGTATCACCTTCATCATCCCCATAAAAACACCGTTGTTATTTCCTTTCCTTCAGATTTCTTAGTCTGGAGAATCAACACGGGTTGAGCTTTCTATTAGGAAAGTCCCTGGGGGAACGAAACATGGGTTCTCAAGCAGCCGTGGAGAGGTGTTCCCTGATGTGGACACACTGAGGTAGGGCTGATTGAGGAGCAAGAGGGTCTGAGGATGTGAGGCTCGAACACCAGTTCCAGGCCTTGGGCCTACGACGTCGTTTTCTGGAGGAGCGCTGCGCTGAGCCGCTGCCAGTCTTTCATGCCTGTCTCCAGATGTGATCGCTTCATTCTGCCCCAGTAGCAAACTACGCTACCCCAGGCCGCTTTCACAGGTGTGCTAAGGCTGCTTCCTCCCTCAGCCCACTCCTCTAATCATTTTTCCAGGTCCCTCCCGGCTATCCCTAAGTCCTTACTTTAACTTAACATGAAGATGAGTTTGTCAAATTAAGAAAAAAGTTATGGTGGCATTTTGCATCAGATTAATTACACCAAATTTCCATATTGATTTAGAAAAATTGAAATCTTTAGATTTTTGAGTTTTGCTCCATAAGACTAAGATACACATTTCTATTTACTGAAGTCTTTTTAAAATGTCCTTTAAGAGGGTTAAGAATTTTACTATATGTGTTCTGCACATTTCCTTTTATATTTGTTTTTGGGGTTTTTTATTATTGTTAATGTGATCCTTTGTCATTATAGTTCATAAATTTACTAACCTAGGTGAGGCATGGGGCTTTCTGCTGAATTTTCATGGTGCTGCTGATGAGTTTTCAGTTGGTACTCTAAATAGTCCATGTGGACAACTACAACTTTTGCAAATAGTATTAATTTTTCCTCTTTTTTCCAATTTTCAAGTGCCACTTTTTTCCCCCCAGTTTCCTTCAGTGAGCATATTCTAATGGTTACAGCAAGGTGATTCACGTCCTTGTCTTGCTGCTCATTTGACAACACTGTAAGGGATCATTTTGGTGTTTCACCATTAAGGACAACGCTGATTTCCGGTCTGGGGAAAGGGGGTATCTGTATTTGTAAGCAGAAGATTGTATCTATTGGTGCTGGGGATGTAGCTCAGACATAGAGCACTTATCTGGCTTATGAGAAATTCTGGGTTTGATTCCCAGCACCAAAAAGAAAAAACAAAGATTGTATTTATTCTGTTTTTCTTAAGAGTTTATGACATAAATGTATATTGAACTTTATCAAACATATTGAAATTCTTTGCTAACACAATAGGAGGAATTATGTTAGCAAATTATTGGTGTTAAACCATGTTAGCACTCTTGGAATAACCACGCTTGATCGAAGCTTACTACTCCTTGTTTCTGGCACTGCTTCATTTAGAATGTTTATGTCAACGTTCCTAAGTGTGATTTATTTTTGTGCTAACTTCACTTGATGTTAGTGTTTGGTGTTGGAAAATCCCTTTTATCTTCACAGTTTCTAGACAGCATTTCTCCCCAATCCACAAAACTCTGGTCAAGTAGAAGACTATCCTTAGAAACCCGTGGAATCGGATGTCTTCTTTCATGGTGAGAGTAGGATATTCATTGCACATAATTTATATATTAATCTGCATATCCTTGTAATTTGCTAATCTTTGCACTTGCGAGGCTTTCCCATGCTTTTTGCCAATAAATTTCTTCCACTTTCTTTTGGAGAGAACAGCAGCCAGCACAACCTAAATGTGAAATGTCCCATCCTCATGTAACATGGTCATTGGCTCAGAAAAAAGCTGGAATGTGTAAGGAGTATCTGGAGACAGAGCTGTCTGCTTTGTTCTGCCTATTTTTGCATTCGGATTGTGAGAGTCAATACCACCTTGAATCAGAGCCTAATGCACAGCTAACAAAGGCCTTTGCAAAGCACCGCTTTTCTGTGTGCCCGTGCTAGAACGCAAACATGCACATGGGGGAGGGGGTAGCTCATCTGCTGATGACAGCAACAGTGGCGTCATGAAGGTGCATGGAAGACAAGGCGCCCACATACTCTACACCCTCAGCTGAGGCTGTTTCTAAGAACAAACATGACCTAACTGCTGGACCAGACCTTAGGTGAGTAATTTTCCATTCAACAAAACAACCTTGTGGTTTTCCGCTTGGGCGGTGCACACCTGCCCTCCGTGGTGGGGCCGAGGAATGCGGTCAATGCTGGGTTTCTCCCTCAGCTCTGACCTCGGTAGAAATCACAGTACCAGACAAATAGTGACAAACTTCTCCATAAAAATGTCATTGTGCCAAAAAACTGTAGCCTCCTTCCAGGTGCAGGCGTGACTTTCTGCCTAGGGCATCATCAGAAGCACTAAGCGTGACCGCGCGGCATTCTCGGGAGCCCCTGGGAATGGACACCTTTAGTGACAGCATTCGCTCTCCTGCCCTTCATAGCTGAAGAGTAAAAATTGCCAGAGTTCAAATATGTAATATTCTTCCTTGTTCTCCATCTGAGCGTGCCTCAGGGTGGCCCGAGTTGCTGCCAACTTGTCACACACCACGCTGCTCCTCCCGCCCGGGTTACTGTGCATGGGAACAGCTGGGCGGTCAGCTCTCATCACCTTTGGGTCTTCTTCAGCCTGGAAGTCTGTCAGCGTCCTTAAGTTTGGGCCGGTATGTTCCCCGTCACAACAAGATTTGATTCTGGTCACAAGTAATTTTACACACATTTAACAATGTGCTGCCTCATTGTTGCGGTGACTGCCGGATGGTAGGGCCCAGGGGAACGCCTGTAAGAGAAACACAGAAAGATCGAGGTAAGAATTACCCTATAGAATGTTTCCTACTGCAGAGACACCAAGTTCTATCCTTTCAAAATGAACCTAGCTTTAAAATAAGTTCACTTTCAAGTGAATAGATTGGTCAACTCAGAGTTTTCTAGATCATCCCCTTCTTGCCTGTTCTGTTTTCTCGACATCCCTGCCGGATCAGACTGCTTGCAGGAGGGAGAATTTGAGTGTGGAGGTGGTGCCGCTGCATACTCAGCAGAGCAGGAAGAGATTTGAAGTCTAAACAGAGCCTGCCAGTGGCGGGGCAAGGACAGGGGCCTGGCTACAGTCGCTATGGTAGCAGCTGTGGCTTCTGACCTAAAGCATAAGAAGTGTCTTATGGGGGTGAACTGCACGGGGCATGAAGGGCTACCAAGGGACAGGGAGCAACAGTGATGCCTGAGTCTGTCTGGCCTACTGTATGGCAGCAAAGGCCACAGGGCTGAAACAAAAAACATCTATTCTCATAATTCTGCAGTCTAAGAGGTCAAGTCCAAGACCAAGGTTTCGGCAGACTTAGCTCCCCGCGAGGGCTCTCAGGTTTTGGCCTGTAGGTGTCTCTTTACACATCAAGGAGAGTAAGGCTTCTCTTTGTTATAATTATCTCTTCTTTTGTGGAAGGACATTCATCCCATCCTGGGGGCCCCACCTTCATGATCTCGTCCAGGCCAACTTATTTCCCAAAGGCCCCTCTTTTAAATACCACAGTAGGAATTCAGGCTTCAACATATGAATTTGGGAGGGGACCATTCGGTTCAAAATGGGCAGTAATGAGGCATTTTGTACACACAGCAGAGACGGCGTACCCTCCAGTGAGCCCGGGAACGCTGAGGGGCTCGCAGAGTACCTGTGAACAAGCTGCACCCCACAGTCCGGGTCCAGTGCTGTCTCATCTCCAGGGCGGCTCGCTCGCTGCTCCCGTCTCTGGACCGTCGCCATGGATACCTTCCTGAGTCTATTCCCAACCTCCCCTGAGAAACAGTGGATCCCCCAGTAAGAACCAGTCCCTCTGGAGTTGCCAACAGGCAGAGGCAGAGAAGCTACCAGAACTCGCTCATTCTGAAGGGTTTGCCAAGCACATTCACGCACAGAGTACAGCAATAGGTCAGTGAGAGAAGCCCGAGACCCCCCACCGGATTTCTCAGACCTGAACAATTGATTTGCATATATATCCGAGGCCATATCCTTTCTTATCCCCTCCTTTGAGTCCATCTTCATCTGCAACCTGGACCTTGTAGGGTCTTCTCCACCACGCTGTGTGCTCCTAGAGCTGATTTCTCCTTGTCCAGCACAGGCGTGTATATCTCCGTTCTTGCATTTTCATGGCCTTATAGCATGGGGTGTGATGTGGGGGCCTAATGTCTATCCCTGGTTTCCATGGTTTGTATCTTTGGTAGTAGATTGCTCCAGTTGTTATCTTCTAGTGATCCAAATTCTGCAAAGAACCAAACATTTGCTTTCTGCTGCTTCTAAAGTTAGAATGAAAATGACCTGAATATTACCTCCACTGTCCTGTTGTTTCTGTTATTTGTTCTCCAGTTCTATTTTGTTTCAAAAGATATCTACTTATTCCTAAAATATTATTGAAAAGTTATCAGTTAGTTATCAGTTTTTCAATCAGTAGTTTGATTACTCATAGGCTCCACCTGCCTGAATCTTTGGACTGTTGACCGGGAGGAGATTTCTTTTTTATAAAAAAGAACTCCAATTTTCTAGTCCTGCATGCAAGATGCTTAGAATCCCTACTCTGTCTTAAAATAAAGTAAGAAGCTGACCAGACTGAAAAATCAACAGCTTCTTAGACCTGTCAGAAAAATGGGGTCACAGGAAAAACTGACATCCCCCAAAATTGGGGAGACAGGTCAATGGATATGGAGGATCACAACTGACCACAGCAGACATCTATAGGCATAAACCTTCTTGGGAACCAGTGCTGGGGTAGGAAAACCTGAATTACATCAACAGATTTCTGTAGGCTTAAGGTAGATAAGTCTGAGAATCAAACTCCAGGAGACCCTTTTAGAGGTGTAGGTGTGCCCCAGGCTATATGAGTTCTACCTCTAGAACGTCTACCAGGTCCTCACAGGGAACACCATCCACGTATATCATGTCTACCTTTCAGAGAAATTACAAAGCATACTAAAAGGAAAGCACACACACACTCTGAAGAGACTGAGCAGTATCAAAACCAGAGTAGATACAGGGAATTTTGGAATTGTCAGATTTATGTTGTAGTATCTTAGTTCATTTTCTGTTATTATAATGAAATATTGCATAGTGGATAATTTTTAAATAATAGGACTTTATTTGGCTCACGATTCTAGAGGTGGGGAAGTATATATCTTCCCCATTTAACAAATGAGTCCCATTCTGGCAACTAGGTTATTAAAACTTGGTCATTGATTGAGGAATTGTGAATAGTATGTATATTATGATATTCAGAACAAAGAAATGGTCACAGGAAACTCCAGCTTCATGACTGCTCTTATTTACATAACTCTCACATGCAGCACTATAATATATAACAGAACATGAAACTACAGTATTGTACTACACAGTACCATCAGCAAAAATTACAGTACTGCACACACAAGAGGTACTCTACAAAAAAAGACATCAAAGCACTATAAACAGGATGTACAGAACTGTAGGGAAAAAAGACAAGTAGCGAGTCCGAGTGGCCAGTCATACATCTGAACAGCTGTTAAACAGGTAGGTTTCCTGCAAGCAAGGAACACTGAGGGGCCACATCCAGGGAGAGCACTCTGGATGCATCTTATGAGTGGAGGGAGTGTGAAGCAAGGGAACAGACAAGAGAGAGAAAGAGAGAAAATTGGGCCAAGTGTTCCCCTTTCATCATAAACCCAGCAGACTTAAGCCAGCCCTACTCCACCCATGAGGGTGGTGTGCCCATGACCACATCCCTCTTTAAGGCTCTGCTCTTACTAAAAACCTAATGGCAATTAAACTTCAACATGTATATGAGAGGGGACAGTCAAACTAGAGCAATCAAGATCATTGTTGAAGTGATGGCTAGTATGCTAAGGGCTCCAATGGAAACAGTAGACAGTATGAAAAAATAGATGGATAATATAGTCAGAGTGCCAGAAGTTCTAAGGAAAAAGCCAAAGGAGATGCTAGCAACCAAAGACTCTGTCATAGAAATGAAGAATGCCTTTTTTTCTTTTTCTTTCTTTCTTTCTTTCTTTCTTTCTTTCTTTCTTTCTTTCTTTCTTTCTTCCTTTCTTTCATCTTCCTTTTTTTTTTTTCTGTACCGGGAATTGAACTTATAACTTCATGCTTGCCAGGCAGGTGCTGTGCCGCTGAGCTATATCCCTGGCCAAAGAATGCCTCTGATGGCCCTACAGTCATTAACAGACTGGATGAGACTGTGGAGTGAATCTCTAAGGTTGAAGATGAATTTACAGAAATATCAAAATTGGGGAGCAAAGAACAAAGATTAAAGGAAACAGAACAGAATATCCAAGAACTGTTGGACAAGTCCAGAAGGTGAAATGTGTGTGCAGTGAGAATACTAGGAAGGAAAGAAGGAAAGAGGGAAAAGAACAAAAGTGATATTTAGAGCAAGAGTAAGTGAGGATTTCCCCAGATTAATGTTGGTTGCCAAAGCAAGCACACTGCACAGAAAATTCAGAAAATCAAGGGCTGCTATAGTTTAGCTCTGACTGTCCCCCAAAGGCCTGTGTGTTAAATGTTGGGTCCCCAGCCTGTGGCACTATTGGAGAATCTTTAAGAAATGGGTTTTGGTGGGAGGTCTTCTGTGTTTGGGAGCCTGCCCTGGGAGGGCCAGTGGGATCTCAATGTCTTCCTTCCCCTGTCTCTGTTTCTTTGTTGCTGTGTACTGAGTGGCTTTGCTCCTCAGTGTCCTCTGCCATGATATCCTGCTTCATAGTTGGCCAACCAATCAAGGACTCAAGACTCTGGACCCAAACCAACCTGTTGTCCTCATATGCTGTTATCGCAGGTATCTGTTTTAGTAACCAGAGTCTCACTAACACAAACACAAATTCTCTGAAAGAATCTAGAGGGGGAAAGTACTTCACTTAAAAGGGAACAAAGATAAGAATTATACCTGAGTTTTTCTCAGAAACTATGCAAGCAAGGTGAGAGTGAAGTAAAATATCTGGAATGTTAAGAGAGAAAAAACCCCCACAAATCTCAAATTCTGTACTTTATAAAATTATTTTTCAAAAGTCAAGGAGAAAGAAAGATGAAATTTGCTTCCAGTATCCCTGCCTTGCTAGAAATGTTAAAGGATATTCTTTCCACAGAAGGAAAATGATGTAGGTCAGAAACTTTGATTACATAAAGAACTGAAGAGCATTAGAGAAACAGAAAGAGGTGGAAACATTTTTTTCATTTTTAAATTGGTCTAACAGACAACAGTCTGATCCAAATAATAACAGTGGCAGTGTATTCTAATATATAGTATATGCCTATGTATAAATGAAATGAATGATAGCAATCACATAGAAACAAGAGGGAGAAATGTAAAATATTTTATATATTATAATAATATATAATCACTTACTATAAGGTAATTGCACTATCAATTATTTGGAAGTGGGGTTAGCTATAAATGTATATGACAAGGTCTAGGACAATCGCTGCAAGTTGTACCAAAACGAAATACACTAAGAAAGGAGGGAAATAGAGTTATGTAGAATGCTCAACAAAAACCAAAAAAGAAGAAAAAAGTGTAGAAGGCAAAAATGGGAACAATGACCAAGGGCAACAGATAGAAAGCAATAATGAAAATGATAATGTTAATCCAACTACATCAATAATCCATTTAAACATCAGTGTGTAAACACAGAAATTAAAAGACATACTTTCAGGGTAAAATAAAGAAACAAAAACTTTATCTTGTCTACAAAAAGACCCACTTTAAATATAAAGACATAGGTTGATTAAAAGTAAAAGATATAAAGAAAACTATTCTGTGCTGACACTAATCAAAAGAAAGCAAGAATAGCTGTATTAACTTCAGTCAGAGCTGACTTCAGAGCAAGGAAAGACATCAGGGATGAAGAAGGGATTACATAATAATAAAGGGCTCAATTTTCCAAGAAGACAAATAATTCTTAATGTATATGTGTCCCACAACAGAGTATCAAGCTCTGTGAGTCAAAAACTGATAGAACTGCAAGGAGAAATGGATGAATCTACCCATATAACCAGAAACCTTAACACCTTTCTATCAGAAATAGATTGTGTAGGCAGAAAATCAGTAAACACATGGCTGAATTCAATAGTACCATTAATCACATGGATGTAATTGACATTTACAGGTTGCTTTATTCAATAACTGCAGATTACACATTCTTCTCAACTTCACATGAAATAGCCACCAAAATAGACCAGATTCTGGGCCATAAAACACATCTTAACAAATTTAAAAAATAGAAATTATACAATATTTACTCTCAGACCACCAGAATGGAATTAAACTAGAAATCTGCGACAGAAAGATATCTGGAAACTGATAAAATATTTGAAGATTAAGCAACAAGCTTCTAAATTGAATATGATCCAAAGAAGAAATCTCAACAGTAATTTTTAAAAATGTATTTAAGTGAATAAAAATGAAAATACAACTTACCAAAGTACACGGCATGTAGTGAAGGCAGCACTTAGGGAGAATCCTGAGAGTACATAAAAAAGAGAAGAAATATCTTAAATCAATAATCTAAGCTTACACCTTAGGAAACCAGAAAAAGAAGAGCAAATTAAATCCTAAGTAAACTGAAGAAAAACAATAAAAGTTAAAGCAAAAATTGATCAAATTAAAGACAGAAAATAAACAGAGAAAAATCAATGAAGCCAAATGCTGGTTCTTGGAAAAGGTCAATAAAATCAATCAGCCTCCAGCTAAGCCAGCTAGCAAAATAGTGAAAGGACACAACTGCCAGTGTCAGAAATAAAAGATAGGACATCATGACAGCTCCCACGACACTAAAAGGATAATAAATGAATACTATGAACAAATCTATACCCACAAATTTGATAACCTAGATGCAAAGGACCAATTCCTTACATGGCATGGTCTACCCTAAATCATTCATAAAGAAATAGACAGTGTGAATAGGTCTATTGCTATTAAAGAAATTGAGTCAAGAACTTTCCAAATAGGAACCCACTAGATGTGTTCACTGGTGAATTCTACAGATCATTGAAAGAACAAATTATCCCAATTCTCTCCAATCTTTTCTAGAAGATAAAAGCAAATCTGAATGAACTGACAACAATCTCTGAAGACTAATAACTGAGCAGAGCAAGGCTAATGTGCAAAAACCAGTCATTGGCTTCCATACCAGCAGTGAACAAGGGCTGGAACCAAAAACATATTGCCATTTGTGTTAGCACCCACCAAAATAGAAAGGTCTAAATCTAACACCATGCACACAAAGTCTACAGAAGGAAAACTACAAAGCTCTCATGATGATATCAAGTTCTAAAAGTGAAGACTTGTATGTCATGGACAGGAAGGAAGTTTTAACATTGTAAAGCTGTCAGTTTTTCCTCAATAAACTAAATTCAACACAATCCCAGTAAGTTATTTTGTGGTGATCAACTCTGATTTTAGAGCTTGCAGGGAGATATAAATAATCCAGAAAGGATACCTCAATATTGAAAGATAAGAATGCCAGAGAAGACACTGCTCAACCTCAAGATGTGCATAGATCTCACTGAAGAAGCTATACAGCTGGTAAATAAGCATACAAAAAATGTTCAGTGTCATCTGTCACTAAGGAACTGCAAATTAGAACAATGAGATACCTACACATCTATTAGAATAGCCAAAACCAAAACACCAGAAGCCAATGAGGATGGGGACTGACAGGGACTCGGTTCATTGCTGCGGGAATGTGCAGTGGTACGGTCACACTGGATGACAGTTCAGAAGTTTCTTACAGAACTAAACATACTCTTACCTTCTGGTTCAGCAATTACAGGCCTTGGGATTTACCCAGATGAATCTGAAACATAGTCACACAAAAACTTGCTCACAGATATTTACAGTAGCTTCATTAATAATTGCCCAAAGTTGGAATGAGCCAAGGTGTCCCTGGATGGGAAAACAGATAAATAAACCATAGTGCAAGTGGACAATGAAATATTATTCAGCATGAAAGAGAAAGGTGCTATCAATCCATGAAAAACATGGAGCAAACATAAATGTCAGTTGCTGAAGGAAAGAAGCCAATCTGAAAAGGTACACTGGGATTTCAACTAGATGACATTTTGGCTAGGGCAAAACTCTAGAGACTGTAAAATGGTTAGTGTTTTCCCTTTTCTTAGAAGGAAGGGAGAGGTCAGTAGATGCATTATTGGGGTTTTTTAGCACAGTGAAACTACTCTGTGTCATACTATAATGGTAGATTTACGACATTGCATATTTGCTCATATTCAGAACGTACAATATCAATAATGAGCCGTATTGTAAACTATGGGTTTTGTGGGATGGTGGCATGTCCATGTGGACCAGAAGTTGTAATAAATATACCACTTCAGTGTGGGATGTTGCTAATTGGGCAAGCTGTTCCTGTGTGGGGGAAAGGAGCAAATTACCACAAATTTAATGTCTTAAAACAAAGCAAACATCTTATCTTACAGCTCTCAAGGATGGAAATCTTATGCCCTTTCCTTGGGCTACAGTGAAGGTGCTGGCAGTGCTGCCTTCCTGCTGTTGGCTCCAGAGGGCAATGTGCTCCCCTGCTGCTTCCAACTTCTCCAGCCACCTGCGCTCTCTGGCCTGTGGCTTCTCCCCCATCCTCACAACGCGAAGCTCTACCCTCTGTTTCCGTCACTTCATGGCCTTCTCACTGACCCTGTCCTTTTCCCTCCCTGTTGTAAGAACCCTTGGGATTACACTGAGTCCACTTTGGTAATCCAGGATCATCTCCATCTCAAGATCCTTGATAACTGGTAACACTTGGTAAATCCCTGCTCCCATGGAAGGGAACTCTAACGAACTGAACTGTCTTCCCCCAGAACTCATATGCTGAAATTCCAATCCCTCTCTTCTCAGACGGCGACTAGATTTGGAAATAGCTTTTTAAGGAGGTAATTAATACATAAACAGGGTCATATGGCTGGGCCCTAATCTAACATAGAGGAGATTAGGACACAGACATGAACAGAAGAAAGACCTTGTGAAGACACACTGAGGAGGTAGCCACCTACAAGCCAAAGAAAGAGAACCTGCTAACATCTTGCTCTTCCAAGAAAGTAAGAAAGTGAATTTCTATTGCTTAAGCCGCCATATGTATGCTGTTTTGTTATGGCAGCCCTAGAAAACTAACAGTTACTGTGCACTGACTTGGGCATGGAGATGCGGTCCTCTTTGGGGCCTGGCGTGGGACCACTCAGCTTATCACAGTAACTACGGTCAGACCACCCAAACAGCTGCTGTGTTTGAATGCTGTAACCTGCATGGGCCCCTTGCATGTATTATGTTGTTTAATTCTTTAAATAACCTTAGTGCCCATTAGCAATGAGGGCTGCCTGAGGAAAACAGATCTAATCACTAGTAGGAGGCAAGATCAGGGCTCACATCTCAGCGCTCTGAAGTCTGTCTTCTCATCCCCTAAAAAAAGAAAACGTGAATAAGCGGAGCTCTCAGACAAGAGGCGGGTGTGTGGCCATACTGTTGCCTCAACAAGCCTCTGGCTGCCAGGTGCTACCATCATTTGCTTCTTATAATCACCTGCAAGCCCAGCTCACAGCCCACCTGCACATCTGCTCACACACATACATTAGTGGCTCACAAACCAAACCAAACTTGTCCTCTGAGACTGCTACAGGGACCCTGTGCAGGAGGAGACAGGGGACTCTTTTACCCAGCAGCACCCTGTTAAGCACTCTCCCTCTTGTGTGTCTGCTTTCTTCTCTAGATTGAAGGTCCAGGGTTTTCAGTTTGTGACACTAGACAGGAGTTGGGGTACTTCCAAGTTTTCGTTTGCCTAGGACCCTCGCATTCTTTCTTCTGGTATCCAAATAGACACTCCCTTGGCTTGCACTCAACAGAAAATTGGCATTTCCAAAAGCCAAATAAAATCTGCCTCAGAAGGTAAAACAAGCTAAATGAACAGGTAAGAAATCTGAGCCTTATTTTTCTCTGAGCCAGGGTGCAGGAGAGGTAATGGCTTTGTGAACAGCCTGGGGTGGGGGGAGGGGAAGAAAAACAAGCTGATTTTTCTAGGCTGGTTCCCAGCCACTGTGCGACACGCTGGGCCAAGGGCGCTAGATGGCAGGATTTGCTAAGCACAGCTCTGAGAGCGACCAGGGCCCTCCGTGTGGGGTGCAGAGAGCAAGGCACAGTATTTTTGCCAGGTTTCAGTAACTAGGTCACGGTTAAATTGGAAAAGGTGTGTCATCTTGTGAAAGGCTGTTGCTATTTCTTCCAAAGCAGAGCTCTGCAGGCCTGCTACGACTGTGAAAGTCACCTGCCCGCCTCAGCTTTCTCTTCCCTTTTTGCTTAGTCACTCTATTTCCCCCTCCTTATTTGACCTCACTCGGGGTCCCGGGGACACCACCCAGTTTGACATTACTAGTGCCTTAGAGGACAGAGAAGGACACTGCTTTACACTCCAAAGCATGTCTTGGGTTAGGAACATTCTGTTCTAACCCTTTATAAGGTAGCTTCTGTGTTGGCATAACTCCGACTTTTAAGAAAACACATTGAAAAGGAAGCATTAAATGAACAGAGTCACCAAGAATTCATGAAATATACTTATTTCTTGTGCTCTTTAAACAACCTCACATGGAGATTTCCTTTAACAAAGAACACAAATGCTGGCTGGTCATGATCACACTCAGATGATAGCAAGCTCACTGGTTAATTTCAAGCCTAAAATAGACTCAGGTCTTTAATTAGGATAATGCCATGTTGCGGGGCATATATGTAGTGTACACCACTAGATGCAAACTACCAGCTGTTGTGTGATACAGTCAGCACGCTAAGCTTTGTAACACTGTAGTCTTTGTTCCTCTTCTCAGAAGCACTTAGGGCTTAGCCTACAGTAGGAAAGGGGCCATGATTCCATTTTTCATCTATGTCTTGCAAGTGGAGGTAGGGACCTGGACAGTTCTTGGGGGACTGGGCTCACTGATACCCTAAGCCCAGCAGATAGTAAAGCTGGAGCTTCCATACAGGTTCTTCAGAACAGCGCTATGCTCCTTTCTCTTCCTTTCTCTTCCTGGGATGCCTTTGACTGGGCCTTACCTAAACAGACGCAGCTCCAACCCATGATGTCCCTGAGGCTGCAAGCTCAGCTCTGAGCCACCCTCCGGCACACCAGCTTCCTTCTCTTGCTCTCACCTCTTCACATGGTCACACTGGACTCAGTCCAGATGACCCCCTCATGTACTGGGCTGAGCAGTGTCTCCCCAAAACTCATATGCATGTGAAACTTCATAGTGTGACATAGTTTTTGAAAATAAGATCTTTGCGGGTATAATTAGTTAATACATGGCCATACTGAATCAGCGTGGGCTATACTCCAACAGCTGCTGTCTTTAGAGGAAAAGAAACCAGAGACTAAGAAACAGGATGGAAAGTTGTGAGGATGGAAGCAGAGGTTGGAGCTGCAAGTTCACTGGTCAGTGGATGGCAAGGATGGCTGGAGCCACCGGGATCTGGGACAGAGTCATGGACAGAGGCTTGATCGGACACTCCAGAAGGAAGCAACCTGCCGGCACCTTCATTTTGCACTTTTGCCCTGAAGAGTAAATGCCTGGTTTTTTTTTTTAAGCTCCAGTTGGTGGTACTTTGTAATGGCAGCCCTGGGAAATGAGCATACTGGCTTTCTCTCTGCAGTGCAGGTCTGATCCTAGGAAATAGCCATGTGTCATCTGTCCTGAAAAACCCTGGACAGGCAAACTCCCACCCCCAATAGTATCTTCTCTTAGTCCTATCTTCAAAGCTCTGGGATAGCCCATCTCTTATCCCCTCAATTTCCTAGTGACCCCTGTCCTCTGAAAATTTTCTCCATCTTGGTTGCAAATCAGTCACAAGTCTTTAGTATCCATGACACCAGAAATCCCCTTGAAGTTCCCTCCCAAGCACTAACATCCACTTCCCTTTCCCCAAGGGTGGGCTCACAGGGCAGGTCTCTTCCCTAGCCTCCTCTCCAAAGCCTTCTCCCTTTGACCCCTTTGCAAATCTAATCTGGCTGAAAGGCCCATATCATGGGTAACAGACTCTCCTTCATTTCCTGGTAGAATTCTGCTTAGGCGGGTGGTGCCAGTCTTTTCACATGCATTTTTGATTCCCCAATTCCATTTTAACATCTGGTTACACACATATGTCTTTACACTATTGAGATAGGACTGTATCTATATCTATATCATCTATATCTATATCTCCATCTCTATCATCTCTATCTCTATCTTTATCTCTATCTTTTCTGACTAATTTTAAGGGGTTAAATTGTGCCCCCTCTAAAAAAGAAAAGTCCAACCAGATTTTGTGGATATGACTTTGTAGGGAAAAAATTCTTTGCAGCTACACTTCAATTAAGAATCTCAAGGTGAGGACACTCTGTTCTTAGAAAAGACCCTAAACCCAAGCACTGGTGACTCTATAAGAAAAGAGGAAGCTAGAGGCACACAGGGAAGAGGTCATGTGACCACAAAAGCAGAGACTGGAATGATGGTCCCATGAGCCAAGAGATTCCTAATTCCACCAGCAGACGGAACAGGCATGAAAGGGTTCTTTCGCAGAATCTCCAGAGAGAGCAGGGCATTGTCACATCTTGACTGGGGTTCTGGCCTTCCCAGGTGAGCACAGTAGATTTTTATTGGCTTAAGCCACTCAGTTGGTAGTGATTTGTTATCCTAGTCATAAGAAACTAATACCTTAACAATATTATAAACATCTGTCCTAATCATAGCGCACTGTTCTGTAGTATGAGGAAGCCAATCAATCCTGTCTTGTAAACTCTTTAATATTTAAAAATTGAGCTATAATAAAAAATAAGGAACTAAACGCTCTTGAATATACATATTTAATGTCTACTAGGAAGATTTCCTAGAGGTAGAATTACTGGGACAAAAGACACACCCTTCACATTGGCACAGTGCATACTCTTCTTGGATCAAGCCTGTCATTCCAAGCCTGTAATTTCTGTAAATATTATTTTATACTAGTTAGTACAAGGACTAATAACTCTGTGACTCAGTTTTATAATAGTGATTACAAGTGCTATTCCCGTGAGCATAGCCGCACAACCTCCTGGCTCAACCTAGCACTTAAGTTGTCCTGCTTACCTGTCTGATACACATCACTCACAGTGAGCTCACCATCTCTGCTTGGGTGCCAGATGTGCATTCAAAATATGATCCTTTGTGACTTTTCCTTTATTAATCTCAACTGTAAAAGCAAATCCTAAAATTTAGCAAATGATCATGAAGGATTAGGAACAAAAGTGGTTTGGGTCAGCTCTGTCCTCATTTATAAAGCTTAATAACAAAAAAAAGCAAGAGTTGCTGGCACTCATGGGAGCCCCAGAGGCCTCTGAACTTCTTTGTCCTGAAGAAGTCGGCGTAGAAAAGTCAATGAAACTATGCCATCTTGATTCATAAGATCTGGCAGTCAACTTGTAGATTGCTAACATCTAGTTATTTTTCCCTTCGGAATATTTATAAGCATAGCTTAAATGTGGTGACAAAAGGACAGTGGGCTACACACATTCTAAGACTTCCAGGCTTCTTCCCTCCTTCCCTGTTCCAATGGCTCATTGGAATATTATCTGCATGCCCATTTCCAAGTACTGAAGCAAATGTATCCAAACCACATCATCCAGATGAGTTTAAGTACTTTGCTCAAGGATGCCGACTAAGTCTAGATTTTAAAAAAACAACCAACACCAAGGCCATGATTACATTAAATATATTCAGTTGTACCGGGGACCTACTTCACTTTTTATTTGCATAAACATTTAATTTTTTATATGCACTACTATCTTGATATACAGAGTTTTAATTAGAAATGATAAAAGAAAGCACACAATTATTACCCAACTGGCCAACATGCTGACATACACATATGAATTACAAGTTTATGAGAGCTATATGGGCTGTCAACACTTACAATAAAAATCTGTGTAATGTTGATGTGAACTCTGAAATGTCTTTCAAGTATAATCTAGAAAGAAGTTAATTGGTACAGTCAAATTAGAGATTCATTATGGCTTTGGAAAATAACTAGTAAATGACAGTTGTTGATTCTACAAAAGGAACATAAATACATACACAATATATGCGTACTGTACATGTATGCATGCACATAGATGCACACAAAGAACTCTGAGACTGACTCAGAGTAGCTCTCCATCTTCCTTTCCTTTGTACCTCTATGCTAGAGCTTCTTCTTTAGGAAGAAATAAAAGTACCGTGGATGGGAGGGAAGGTCTATCCTGGTAGGACTATTATAGGAAAAGGTGACATTTTACACCTAACATCACTTTGGAAGTTTATGGAGAGATAATAGACATTTGACTTTAGGTTGCACATGGTATCAATAGAAGACCCAAGGACAGTGAAGCTAATTTGTTTGGAATTATTTTTCTTTAATATAATGCTTCTGTCTTGGTTTCCTGAATTTTTCTGTTTTAATATTTTTATTATTCCATAAGATCTGTTGACTCTTCAGCATTAGGTAGAATTTAAGGACCTTGTAGAGCAGTGCTGAGTCCACCATCTTTGTCCACCTCCCTCTTGCTCACAATTGGGCCAGTGATGGGAAGAGCAGCTTGTTCCAGGGGCTGGTCCAGAAATAGACACCTGAGTCCATCGTGCGGGGAACCAGTAAAGAGTTCACTGCAGGTTACTGTGCGAACTGTCTCACTTTCTGGGACCTCCTCTTTCTCTCCAAACGGGAACATAATGTTAACACATGGCAGGGGCCAGAACTGAGGGAATCAGAGACACACAGCCAGAGCCACTGAGTTCAATAAAACCTCAGCCCTAGCCTATGTCTGCACATCCAGAGCCACCTCATTCTTCACTGGTTGAGTCATTTGGGGATGCCTGCTATGACAAAAGTGCCATATGTATGATATACTGCGGGTACAGCACATCTCATGTGGTACAAGGAACCAGAGTCCATTTGGCCAAAGCTAAAGGGCCTGTCCAAGGTCATGAGTTATGCAGAGCAAGGGCAGAGGGCAGGATTCCATCCCCTGATGAGCAGCTTAGAGTTCTCTCTCCCTCCCTGCCCTCTCTGAGGATCTCTAATGTTCAGACAAAGCAGGTAAAGTCTGGGGAGCAGTGTTTGTTGGGGAACCACCATGTCTTCACAAGCTGACTTACAGAAGCCCTTTTGAAACTTACTCAAGCCACCGGGTACTTGGATTCAATAATACTTGTGTTTTGATACTGACATTTTCCTTTCTCTTCCTTCTCTGTGGCTTAAAATATCCTTCTTTTGATTCCTTCCTCCTGACCATCTGGATCCCAGAAGGTAAGAGCAAGGTGCAAGTCTGAAACCCACACAGCGTTCTCCAAACCTCGTGGCTCCCAGAAGGGGACTTGCACAAAGACCTCATGAGCAGCTGCTGCATCCCGCCTCAGACACGCCACAGCTCAGCAGCTTCCATGTACTCCGTGTTGCCTCCACCAAGCCAAGCAGCAGGACCCGCCGGTTCTTAGTAAAGATCTCCAGTGTTGGGGCTTCCAGGGAAGCTGGTGGCTGCATATGGTGTCATTTTTCTTTTTTAGCTCAGCAAAATCTCTCTTCTTGGGCAATCAGTTTTTGCCACCTAAATCTTGGTGTCCCAACTTGTCTACTTCCAGCCAATTGAACTGGTTCCAGCTAGACATTGTCTGCATTCGGTCATAGAGGGCCTCTCCTCAAACCGGCTACACCTATCCTGGTCAGATGGTATCTTCTAACACCTACCTGAGATGACTGTTAACAATTTCTTCTGAGTTCCAAATTTTGACTGAGGAAAAATTGGACTGTCAACCCCGATGAATGAGTTGCCATGGCTTTTCCCAAAGTTGCCCCACTTAGAAGCATAAAATCAGTCAAGCATTTCTCAAAGACACCAAAGAGGGGCTACAAAAAGCCCATCAACCACTGTTATCCAGCAACCTGATAAAAGAAAAGTATCTGATGTCTGTAAGGAAATTCAGTCTGATAGACAACCATACTTTCTGGCTACAAATTATAATGGCTATGGACACAAAAAATAAGTGTCCCCTCTGTCTTTGAGACACAAAGAAACCTGACTATCTAGGCCCACCTCAACCTGAACCTCTCCTCACCCTGTTGGGCCTGGATGGATGAGACAGACTGAGTTCTATGAAATTGAGCCCCAAAGAGCCCATGGTCATTGCAAAAGTTGGGGGCAAACCTGTGAAACAAGGAGACCATGTTTCCTGGTAGACAATGGAACAGAAATCTCTGCCTTCAAAAGATCCCTCTGTCATAAAGTTATCATCACCAGGGCAACTGGGACTTTGCCTCTCACCGCTTCTGCCAGGCACAGATTGTAGCCTAAGAGCACATCTGTGCAAGCCAGTCTCCATTCCACTTCTGGGAAGAGACCTCTTCAAGTTAGAAGTGACATCTCCTTTGTACCAAGCCAGTCAACTTCCCTCTTTTAAGCCTGAACTTTCAACTCTGATTGTTCCCTGAGAGGAAGATGACACCTGCATCAGCCTGAGATAGATAATCACAATCCTGAAATCCTTAAAACTCTCCTCCCAGAGATATGTCCTAAGTACTCACCCCCAGGCCTGGCTATCAACCATGCCCCCTTCACTGTGACCCTCCCATTGCTGTCAGGTGTCATGAAAAACACAAACACGCATACAGTCATACATTGATAGGCTGTTAATCACCTTGGGCAAGATCTCTGTGCTGTCAACAAAGCAGCCATCACCTTAAATTCTGCAGTTCCCAATCCATACACCTTTTTTGGACTGTCAAACCCAATTGCCACAAGAGTTTTGGAACTCTTCCACTATTTTTGAGGAGACCCTAGCAACAGATTTGGCTCCAAGACAGCCTCTTTCTCTGTCCCTTCCAGGTCCATCATGGTCCCCCAAGAAAGAAAAAATGAAGCTTCAGATCTGCAAAATGTCTATAGACTGTCAAACCTGGCTTCCCTCTGTAAAGCCAGTTCAAGATTTCCAAGCTGCCTATGCTGCTGTGATTGTCCTCCATATACACTGCCTCAGTCTTCTGCCACCCACAGCCTGCTGGTACACATGCCTGCACCTAAAGAATACCTTCTTCTGCCTTCAGCTGGCTCCTGTCAAAGCCCCTCTTCACAACTGACATGGACTGTCAACCTCCCAGAGGTTCAAAAACTTGTTTACCCTCTTTGGAGAAGCTCTCACAGCTGACCTTACTAGTTTCCCAGCACAAAATATCATTGCACTTCTGACTAATGATACCCAAGCTGCCTGCTGGATAGACAGAAAAGCTCTCCTGCAATATCTGGCAGAAACTGGTTATAAGAAAGAAACTTGGAAAATTTCTTGAAGATGCTGGCTTCAAAAGAATCTGGATCCTTGAAATCACAAAGACTATGATGCTTACTCAGACTATCAGCTCCTGGGAGCACCCAGTGACCTACCTGTGCAAATACTTGGATCCAGTCACTAAGGGCTGCCTCCCCCTTTGCCTCCATGCTCTAGTAGCCACTGTCCTTCTGATCAAGAAACCCAATAAGCTCACCTTAGGCAGAGACCTAACTGTCCAGGTGCCATATGTTGTACTGGGTATGCTATGGTCACCTAGGACAAAGCTATTTCTGCCAAAGCTCTCTTGCCACTGCTTCCTGCTGCTGTTCGGAAACCTGCCACCAATGCAAAATAATTCAATCCAGAGGCCTAAGCCTCTTCTGGGGATCTTATTGACTGACTCAGTACTCCTGGAAGATCAGAGCCAAACTTGCCCCTACCATTACTGCAGCCAGCTCAGGCTTCAGTGTCTGTGTCACTGGCCCTGACTTCCACCTGGCATGACTTAATGCCCGACTGCACCTACTCAGGCTGACCAAGACAATAAAAGTTTGCAGGATCCTGCTGTAAAAAATATAGAGATAACTGAATAGAAGCTACGTACAACATACAGGCCACAAGTTCTACAATATTTGACAAAATAAAACCTACAAGTTTCAAAACTCCAACTTTAGATCCACCCTTCCAGAGGTAGAAGAGCCCATCCAGATGATTGTTAAAAAATTTACCTGGACATCTCCTCCAGAGCTCACTTTGAAGAGATGACATAGTCAAAGCCCTGCTCTGGTCACTCGGGATGCTGACTAGTCCATGCCCTGTTGAAGCCTGAGGACACTGTCCAAGAGATTGCTCCATACCTATTCCCCTTGATTCTGTGACTTTTCAGATTAGCTCCCTCACTACTTTGCCAGAGTAGCGTTACAGGATAGACAGGTGTAAATTATGTCTCTTCTTGAAATCAACTTAGGGAAAAACTCTGTAATAAGATGATCTTGGGGACCTTGGCTAGAGTGCATACTAAGATTACTGACAACTCTAATGTTACTGCTTCTAGTTGGGCTTTGTCTAGGAAGATCACATGTGACATGCCCAGCAAAGATTCACCAGGGAAACTAAAAGAGGGGGTAGATGTAGCAGAAGATGCCCCCTCTACCTCAGTTTTTTAGTTGCCCAGGTAATTTTTAGTTGTTCCAGATCCAGTTGCTCCTGTCTCTTAGAAAGAGCTGGTCACTGTGATGCATAGCTGGTCATTACAACACACATTGTAAAAACCAATCCCCAGTTGACAAGCCATTCTGCCTCTGTACTTCCTGCTTGCTTATCTCATATAAGCCCTAGATCACTAGTGATCAGGGCCTGATATTCTGGGAATGATCCCAGTCAGTGCCCATTGACTGAAATAAACCTGCCTCCAAATTCTGGGTGTTATTTCAGTGTCTCTGTTTGCCATTGTAACTAAATGTAAGGCCTTGTTACCATAAAACACTCATCTGAAAACTATATAAATCATTTCATTTCTCCTTAAATTACTTGTCATCTTCTCCATTGAAATGTCCCAGTTCTTCCATTACTCAGGTTTGTAGTAAAAATAGAATGGCATCTTTTCATGTTCTGCCATGTCTCCCCACTGAACAATAATCATGTCAACCAGGAAGATTGTAAAGGTCAAGTGGCTGAAGCACTTATTCTACAGTTGTGTACCACTGGGCTTTGAGAGTGGTTGCTAAATATTATAAGAAACGGATGTCCTTGCCTCTCACTTTTTACTTTCTCTTTAATCAGTAACATGTGGGTTAGGAATAACACAACCCTTTACTCCCCATGAAAAGACTGACACCAGAACAGACAAAGCTGAACTCAGACTATTGGAGTGTGCTAGTTAAAAGTATCCTTAGTGCATGTTATGAGTTGAATTTTTCACCTCTTCCTTTTCCCCTTACCCCCGCCGCAAAGACATGAACAGCTCTAACCTCCATTACCTCTGAATGTAGTGTTGTTCTAACATAAAGTTACTGACGATGCCATTAAATTGAGATGTGGTCATTTTGGAATAGGGTAGGCTCCAAATCTTATGTGAGTGGTGTCCTTACAGGAAGATGAGCTCTGGAGACACACAGAAGAAACCCTCTAACAACAGAAGCAGAGACTGGCATGATATTTTTCTTATCCAGGGAGTGCCAAGGATTGAATCAGCCACCAAAGGCAAGAAAGCGAGCCTTTTCCCAACAGGTTTCAGGGTGAGCACCCCCTGCTGACACACTGATTTTGGACTCCAAGTCTACAGGTCTCTGAGACAGCCACTCCGTTTGTGGCCCTTTGTTACAGAAGTTCTAGGAAATGAATGACACGTAGGAAGCCTGGAAGAGGTTCCCTAAATGGTGCCATGTCAGTTATCTGATCTGTGTAACAAGCTACCACAAAGTCGACAGCTTAAAACAACACATCCTTATCTCAGCATTTCTATGGGTCAGGATACCTCCGTAGAATCTTCTTCTTCAAAATTTCCCACGACTGCAATGGAGTGTGGGCCAGGACTGGTGTTTCATCCAAAGGCTGAAATGTGGCAGGATCTACCATGAATGGGTGGTTATGCTTGGTTACCAGCTGTAGGCTGGTAATAGAAGCTGCCACTGTGTATGCATGTGAGACAGTAAGGCAGGTTCTTATACCTACAGGCACTAAGAAGAGAGAACTCATCTTGGTCAAATGAGATATCAAGCTGATGTCTTTAGAGACCAAAAAACAAAAACAAAAACAAAAACCAGTGTCTTTTTTATAGGTGAATAGTTACCCAAGACTGCAGGTTTGGTTTTTGCTTGGAGTTCTTACATTTTTGGAAATGTGAAGCTACCCTATGTAAAAACAGGATAGATTAGAGAAATTAAACTTTCTTATCATTTCCTCCTTGTGATATTGTAGGGAACTCTGTGGTGAGACCTTGGGATTGCAGGTGACTGCAAAATAACAGCCACACAGCAGCTAGCACAGACTCACTGTGGGCCTGACACAGTGCCTGTGCTTGCAGATTGTTACTCTTCCAGATGAATACATATCTGCACCTTTTTAATTACTTGTTGAGCATCTACTAAGTGCTACTAAATGGAGATATAGTAGATAACAGGACAAAAGTTTTTGTTGAGGTTTAAAGGGATAAGTAATCAAAGTCCTTTACTCAGGATTCTGAGTAGTTTAACTTAGAACTACGAGTGCTAATTCTGAATAGAAACTTCTGCATTGTGACTAATGGGTTAGAAATCATAGTTGGATCCTGACTCCAAAATTGCCTTCCTACTTGCCCACCAAATTGTAGTGGAGACCCTGTGGGTGGTTTTGCCAATGGCAGCAGAGACAAGAGCCACTGTGGTCTGTGGAAGGAGCTGGTAATGGTGAGAGGGGGGGAGGGAGGGGGAGGGGAAGATGGAGGAAGGGGGAATCTTGCTTGGAGTCTCTTCCTGCTCACCCTCCAGGGAGCAGGTGGACACAGTTAAAGTGGGGACCTGTTATAGACCGGCTCTGAGTCAGCTTCTCTTCAGAGCTGTGGCTCTCTGTGTGGTATTTTGAGAAGAGGGTCACCTACAGCAGTGCTCCTTAGCTTGCTCTGGAACAAAGCCCTTTGGCAAGGGAGACCCAGAGGTAAATATGACCTTACTGTTTAGGGGTCTTTCATCTTCAGATGAGTTTTCCACCTCCCTGAGCCTCAGTTTTCTTGGCCCTGGGTGCAGCATCCCACCTACCACAGAGCCTGAGTGAATACAATTGTGATGCCAAACATGGCACACGGTGTGCATAGGTATACAGCACGTGCTGGCTTCCTTCACTTTTCCTTTCCATTCTCTCTGCTTTCTTCTAATGCTGCTTCCCTTCTTACAAGTAGTGGGTTCGGGTCTCTTTTGAAGTTGTACATGCAGAGGTTGGGGGAAATGTAGGAGGGTCTTTGGGGGGCACCTATGACTATTCAAGGGATGGAATGGGAAGAGAAGGTGGAAAGGTAACCTGGAAGGTGTCAGTGTGCACAGGTAACCCCTGTCAGGAGTTGCCTCTGAGTTGTTAGCAGGATCCTGTGTTGAAACAGAGGTACATTCAAATTATATATAGTTGGATACTTTTTAGCTAAACTGTTTTGAGCAAATCATTTGACTTTTCTAAGGCTTATTTCTTCACAGATCTCTGAGAGGGTCACTTGGAAGAATTCTGAAGAAGTGCTCAGTAAAGACTGACATACTTGTTTTTGTGTATAAATAACCAGGAACTGGCTTGTCCTCCCTTGGCATCTAGGGTTCCTCTCTTCTACCTTAAATAAATCACATCTGTGAAGTCCCTTCACCATGTAAATGGATGTGCACAGGCCACCAGGATTAGGACCTGCACATCTCAGGGAGTGTGTAAGAGGGGACATTATTCTACCTATGAAAATAATCAGCAAGAACCAGGGTTCCCTTGCCATTGTGAGAGGCGAACTGGCAGCATATACTCCCTAGTTCTCATCCTCCCGAACCTAGCTGGGTTTGGACCACTGCTCCATCTGTTCCTGGCTCTCCCCTGGGGCTCTGTACAAAGTATCTCCCCCTTTTTTTCTCTTCCCTAAAATTTTTCAGTAAACCAGTGACTTCATTCTGTACTTTATATTGGGTTTGGTGAAGGTTTCTGAATAGCTAGAAGGAATCACAATCTGGAAAGAAAAGAAAAAAAAAGAAGAATAACTGTTCTAACAGTCCAAGGGAGAGGAAGAGAAATGAACTAACTAACCTGTTCATAGAAAAAATGCATCCATCCTGGCTTTATCCCTGGTTTTATAAAGCCTTCCTTTCCCCACTCTGTCTCACTCCTTGTTCAACCAGTAAACAGCAAAAACTCCAACTTGTGTCCAGAAATGTATAAAGGAGCATGCAGAATGCTAATATGGCCCTTCTTAAGTTCATTTTGGTAGCAAGGTACTGAAAGTGGTCCCCAAAGACATGACATATTTATAGAACTCAGTGAGGGGGACAAGGAGTTGAAACTGCTGAGCCCTAGGGATTAGAAGTTTGGACACCTGAAGCTGCAGCAAAGCAAAGAACTTGCCCACTCAAGCCTGGGCTGTGAGTAACTGCACGGGGCTCTGGGGAAATCTCCTTTCGGTCTGGGACAAGGCCCAGGTCCACGGACCACAGAAGTGTCTTACATATAGTTTTCTTAGGAACTGAACTCATTAACAGACAAGTATTAATGAAGAAAGAGACAGAGCTGAGCATGGTGGCATATACCTATAATCCCAGAACTCTGAGAGGCTGAGGCAGGATTGCAAGTGCAAAACTAGCCTGGGCAATTAGCAAGATCTTGCTTCAAAATAAAAAGGGCTGGGGATGTAGGTCAGTGTGAAGACTCTGGATTCAGCCCCCACAAGAAAGAGAGGAGGTGGGAGAAGAATCCATTAAAAAGAAATATATAAAAGGTAAGAAAAGCATAGGACATAGATAAACAAGCCTCACAAAAATATTGCTGTAGATCAGATGAACATCATGAATAAACCTATTACCAAGAATTAAAGGAAATCTTAATGAAGGAAAGGTGACCTGTTTAAACAATTTGAGTTCTTTATAAAACCAGAGCTCACTGATAAGAGTTCAGGGTTGACTGGTCAGAGAATAGGATGATATGAAGCATGAGCTAAGAGAGTTCTGGAATGGAGTGGATGAGAAATAAAGCAATTATAGGACAGAAAGTCAAACTGGAGGCAGTGCAGAAGTGCAGATGGGCTGTGGAAGTATATTACAAATTTATGGATGGCAGGATTGGGAAAGACAGGAAAAATGAGTTAAGTATGGGCCAAAAGTTATAAAATAATTGGAGAGAAAGTGAAAAATTAGCAAAACAGACAAACAAGATAAGGCACACATGATAATTGATGTCTTCAAAGAAGATAACAAAATAATAGAAGAAACTTCATTCAAAGATGTTTGGTGGGAGGTTGTGGAGATGTTGGCCAAAGAATAGAACATTTGTCAGACAGAAGGACTCAACTCAAGAGACTTCTTGTACAACATGGTGACAATAGTCAACAATGTACAGTATCCTCAAAATATGCTGAAGGGGGATGTACATTGTTCTCATCACAAATATGATAATTCTGTGAGGTCATGCACTTGCTAAGTAGCTAGGGTTAGTTATTCCACAATGAACATATGAGTATACTTAAAAATAATATGCTGTACATACACAGTTTTATCTGTCAATTTTGTAAAAAAATTCTAACATTCCTACAAAAAAATAGATAGCAAAGATGTATTCAATTATAATGCCCAGAAATGAAGTTTTGACTTTTCAGTTTGAAAGAGCACATCCCATTCCCTCATGGAACATATCAACACAATACCATCCATGCGGGCCTCATCTGAGAAAGATTGCTGAACTTCTGGGAGAAAGAAAGAGCCCCCTGGACAGCAGGTCCAGAGATCACTTTACCTCTCACTCCGAGTCCTGCAAAGCCTCCCCCAACCCAGAGAAAAGGTCTATTAAATCTTAAAGAAAACATGTGTATATAGCGTTACTGCCCCTGCACCACACATTGAGGCAGCAGAAAGCATCTTTGAACTTGCAAGAGCCTCAGAAGTGTAGTTCTTGGGAGTACTTTTTAAAGAAACAGCTAGAGGATGCTATTTAACCAGCTGAAAGGTCAGTGGACAACAATACACCAAAAGACCACCAATGAGAATGAATCCATTATATGGTAGGGCTGAGACCAAAACAATTTGGGTATACATGTGTAGAAATTACACTAACAAACAAATATCAGAAGACAAATGAGGGAACTATGTAGCTGAAGGAAAGAGAGGAGGCAGATTTTTTCATTATGTAGGATTTTCTATATTTTGAATTTCATCCCACACATGTTTATTATTCATTTCCCCCTACCAAAATAATACGCTTAAAAATAATATGAGTGAGATAGACTAATGCATTAGGAGTTACTGTTGTGTGAACAGCACAAAGGATGATGTATATAGTTTTATGTTCTTTCAACCATAAACAGTGGGGCTGGGGAT